>NC_057800.1:98507860-98530498 GCF_018294505.1 Triticum aestivum
CTGTTCATCCAATCGATCGGCTTCACTTAGCAGCAGTAGCCAAGGAATTGCTCGGTCGGGTTCAGTTAACAGCCATCGATCGATCGCTCGGGTTCAGTAACACATAGCCTGCAGTGCAATCGCTCGGGTTCAGTTAGAGCCCAACGCCTCGCTCGGGTTCAGTTAAAGCCAACACCTCGCACACACGCGTGTACGTGTACAAGAGAAACGCGCATCGCGCATCGCTCGGCCCCCGACCTCCCACCATAACTGAGAACTCCCCGAAAGTTTCCTCCCCCTCGCTTCTACCACAGTTTTTTCAGTCATGGACGGCCCAAAGAATGTCATGCAGCTGCGTCTCCATCCCACACAGGACAAAAATCCCATTTTCTGTCATGATTTTTTGTCATAGAAGTAGGAGCCCACCACATCTATGATGATACCGGGTTTTGTCATAGTTATCGTCATAGAAGTGTCATATGTATGACAGAAAAAAAAATTCGTTCAGCCCAAAATGTCACGGATGTGTCTTTTTTTGTAGTGGTATGAGCAGGAGTCAGACCCAGTGCGGTACTGCCGCGGTGGTAGGGCCGTACTACCGCTCTCGAGCAGTACTACCGCTTCTACTGCCGCTGCTTAGTGCCGCACAATCCGACACGAGAGGCGACCCCCTTGAGTCGACGCGGTAGGAGCCCGGTACCACAGCGGTACTACGGCTGAGAACCCACAAGCGGTACTACCGCTAGGCACCGTTGTACTATCGCTGGGACCAAATCATGCTCATAAAACAGGGAATGAAACCTCCATCTAACCGGGAAGGCTCAGAGGGTGTGAAAAGGAAGTGTACGTGTTGATTCCACCCTAGCCTTACCAAAGCGGACCCCCTCTTGATAGTACAATGACTCCTACGAAACAAGTCCACCAAAACAGAAACGAAGAAGCTACACCATCTTGATTAAAACTCCAAGGGGAAAGAATCGTCTCATGCCAAAGGATGAATCTCTGAAATGCTCTGAGCACATGATTAGTCCGCAAAAGCATTGTCATCAATCATCAAAACACATTAGGGATAAATATTCCCTTACACGCGGCGTGGCTTGCGGCCCTTGCAACAGCTTGCGTCTGTCGAGGAGTAAGAGCATAGGGTGAGTGACCGCGCCGCCCACTCCCCGTGGTGTTTGGCGGTGCGCATGCCACCTGAGACGCGGGGTTGAGGTCTTCCTGGGCAGGCGGCACCGCCAGGGCGGGCCAGGCTCCCCAGCGGTCGTCGTCAGCCCTCGGGTCGCCGGACATCGGAACCGCGGAGCGTCGGCGGATCGACTGGTGGGGAAGAGGCTCCATCGCACCCCTACCTGGCGCGCCAAATGTCGGATCACGGGTTCCGGCAAAACCCTTGAGGTTCAAATACTGGGGTGCGCGCGAAGATCTCACCCCTACCGATCCACGTCCTAACTCAGCTAAGATCTTACGAACTAACTTGGCGAACTCGCAAGGCAAAAGACACAAGATTTATACTAGTTCGGGCCACCATTGTGGTGTAATACCCTACTCCAGTGTGGTGGTGGTAGATTGCCTCTTGGGCTGAGGATGAACAGTACAAGGGGGAGAACAACCTCCTGAGGTTGAGGTGTTCTTGTGCTTGGCAAACTTGTGTGTGTTCTGGTCTTTCTCTGTCTGTGCGTCTACCATTCTCCTCTCCTCCCTAGCTATGGTGGTGCCTAGTCCTATTTATAGAGGCCCTGGTCCTCTCCCCAAATATTGAGTGGGAAGGGAGCCAACAATGGCCAATTTGAAAGGGGACAGCTAGTAAAGCTTATCCTGACAAAAGCGGTCTTCGCTTGCCAAAGGCTCTGGTGGTGACACCGTCTTGGGCTCCACGGCGACCTTAGTCTTGCCGTCCTACTTGTCTTGGTCTCATTGCACTGATATGGAAACCTTTGCTTGATGCCTCGGTACTCCGCGCCTGTGCTTGTCCCCTTAGCACCAAAGAGGAAACAAGGACGCTGCACGCGCTGGCGCCCGCCTGGCCTTGGTCGTCATGGCTTACGTCACGAGAACCTCGCGAGGTTTGCCTGGCCTTGAACTCTCCGCCCCTCGCGAGCCAGCATGGTGAGGCCGCTCCTGAGGAGGTCTTGTGTCGTCCGCCTTGCGAGGCTTGGCCCCTCGCGAGGGTCTTGAATGTCTTGTTGATGAAGATGCGTCATATGGGCCCGCTCTTAGAGCCACGCCGTGGGCCGCAGGCAGGCAAGTCTGGGGACCCCTGTTCCCAGAACGCTGACAATAGCATATGACAAGTTTAAAGGGTTTTCGAACATGATGTGACCAAAAGAATTTTTACATGATCTCATATGGAGCATAGCGTCACAACTAGGCAATTCAACATGCTCATCATCATATTCATCATAAATGAGTGTCATATCTAGGCATGTAGCAGACATAGTATGTGGTGAATCCATAACGTGATCATCATCATGCAAGCAATCATTTGCAAGATAGTCCACTAGTGGGACAAGAGAAGCACCATCACCTATGTTACCTTTGGAGCATTTCTCATGTATTGTAGGTGATGTGTCGAAGACCAGGTCATGATCATCTTCATCTTGACGGAACCATATGGGGGGTGTATCAACCTCCACCATGGACAACATCGTAGTTTCCATTGGAGGTATGGACTCGTCGAGGATATGCGTGTCGTGATGTAGGAGACCTAGAACCAAAGAAGAAAACACACTCGGAGTGGAGGTTAAGTCGTTAGAAATCATAGTGGCCTCACATACTGTGTCAACTACCTCACTCACTAAGTGTTGTGGCTCACTCACTCCCGGTATGGTGCTCTCACTCATATGGTTGGTGGAGTCACTCAAATGGCTCTCAACCTCACATAGGATGTGTGGCATGCTCTCAAGTGTGGGGCTAGTGGTGGTCATACTCATCCTCTCATAGGAAATTCACTCAGTGTCATATATGGGTGTCGGAGAGTTGCAGGTGCAAACGTCTCCATGCTCAATCATGTCGTAGTCGTAGCCGTGGATGAAGGCCGGAGATGTCACATCATCACTCTCCTCCAAGATCAAAGATAAGGTCTCATGTGCGGTCTCGTAGCATGACTAGGAGAATGAGTCCTTTTGGGGCGCCGTCTTCATGTAGTTGAAGAGGTTCATGCTCATCGCCATGGTCAAAGGGGATGGCCCTTTCTCGACCTTCTTGTCACCGTCTTGTTGTTGGAGGCCCATATGATGTGGCACCTCGTAGCTCATCTCCATGACCAAAGGGAATTTCCCATGCTCGACCATTTTCCTTGAGGGGCTTCCGAAGATGGAAGTGTCACCCTCGCTCGTAGGTGGTTGCTGAGGGAGTCTCCACGAGAGAGGGGGAGAACTTTGTATTGAGATCCAAAAAGAGAGAAGAAGCCATCTAGCTACTCACTATGGACCCGAAGGTCTGAAGTAAACTACTCACACTTCATCGGAGAGGCAATGATGATGTAGAAGCCCTCCGTGATGACGGCCCTCTCTGGTGGAGCTCCGGAACAGGCCCCAAGATGGGATCTCTTGGATACAGAAAGTTGAGGTGGTGGAATTAGATTTTTGGCTCCTGTTCTGATCGTTTGGGGGTACGTAGGTATATATAGGATGAAAGAGTATGTCGGTGGGCGGCTGGTAACAGGAGGCAGGGGACACGATGTTTTACCAGGTTCGGGCCCTCTTGATGGAGGTAAAACCCTACGTCCTACTTGATTTATTCTTGATGATATGAGTATTACAAGAGTTGATCTACCACGAGATCGGAGAGGCTAAACCCTAGAAGCTAGCCTATGGTATGATCGTATGTTGTCCTACAGACTAAAACCCATCGGTTTATATAGACACCGGAGAGGGTTAGGGTTACACAAGGTCGGTTACAAAGGAGGAGATATACTTATCCGTATTGCCTAGCTTGCCTTCCACGCCAAGTAAAGTCCCATCCAGACACGAGACAAAGTCTTCAATCTTGTATCTTCATAGTCCAATAGTCCGGCTAAAGGATATAGTCCGGCTGTCCGGAGACCCCCTAATCCAGGACTCCCTTAGTAGACCCTGAACCAAGCTTCAATGATGATGAGTCCGGCATGCAGTATTGTCTTCGGCATTGCAAGGCGGGTTCCTTCTCCGAATACATCACAGAAGAACTTGAAAACGAGGATAGTGTCCGAACCTGCAAATTAAGTTCCACATTCCACCACAGAGAGAATAATATTTTCACAGATCTAATTTGCTGGCTTGTTTTGGTAGCATGACGTTATGTCATGCCCTGGTGATTATTCGAACCGTTTCTCCACACATAACGCAAGGCGGTTTCTTGACACGTCTTGCCGAAGCAGAGATTGTGTTCCCTTATTACGGGATTCTCATCAATACGGGCGTGGGTAACCCAACCGTGCCATCAATTGCGGCGCTTGGGGGATAAGCGAGTTTTACTAGGCAAGTGGGGACGCTTAGTTTTGTCCGCCCATATAAAGGGATAAGGATTCACCTTTCTATCCACGCCTTCTTCCTCCTTTGCTCATCCGTTTTCGCACACTCGAGCTCTAGCGCCCAAGCCCACACTTCCGCCTCAACCTTCTCCAACCATGTCCGAAGCGGGAGGCAAGTGGATGGTCTCCTCCATCACGGAGGGAGACTGTCGGTGTCAAAACCGGCAGATCTCGGGTAGGGTGTCCCGAACTGTGCGTCTAGGTCGGATGGTAACAGGAGGCAGGGGACACGAAGTTTTACCTAGGTTTGGGCCCTCTTGATGGAGGTAAAACCCTACGTACTGCTTGATTAATATTGATGATATGGGTAGTACAAGAGTAGATCTACCACGAGATCAGAGAGGCTAAACCCTAGAAGCTAGCCTATGGTATGATTGTATGTTGTGATTGTTGTCCTACGGACTAAAACCCTTCGGTTTATATAGACACCGGAGAGGGTTAGGGTTACACAAGGTCGGTTACAAAGGAGGAAATATCCATATACGTATTGCCTAGATTGCCTTCCACGCCAAGTAGAGTCCTATCCGGACACGAGACGAAGTCTTCAATCTTGTATCTTCATAGTCCAACAGTCCGGCTAAAGGATATAGTCTGGCTGTCCGGAGACCCCCTAATCCAGGACTCCCTCAGTAGCCCCTGAACCAGGCTTCAATGACGATGAGTCTGGCACGCAGTATTGTCTTCGGCATTGCAAGGCGGGTTCCTTCTCTGAATACATCACAGAAGAACTTGAAAACAAGGATAGTGTCCGACCCTGCAAATTAAGTTCCACATTCCACCGCAGAGAGAATAATATTTTCGTAGATCTAATTTGCTGGCTTTTTTTGGTAGCATGACGTTATGTCATGGCCCGGTGATTATTCGAACCGTTTCTCCACACATAACGCGAGGCGGTTTCTTGACACGTCTTGCCGAAGTGGAGATCGTGTTCCCTTATTAAGGGATTCTCATCAATACGGGCGTGGGTAACCCAACCACGCCATCAATTGCGGCGCTTGGGGGATAAGCGAGTTTTACCAGGCAAGTGGGGATGCTTAGTTTCGTCCACCCATATAAAGGGATAAGGATTCACCTTTCTATCCACGCCTTCTTCCTCCTTTGCTCATCCGTTTTCGCACACTCGTGCTCTAGCGCCCAAGCCCACACTTCCGCCTCAACCTTCTCCAACCATGTCTGGAGCGGGATGCAAGTGGATTTTCTCCTCCGTCATGGAGGGTGACATCAAGAAACTGAGGAGAGCCGGATACCTGCCCGACAACATCGCGCACCGGCTCCCAGATGAGGGGAAGCTCATCCCCACCCCCAGGCCCCATGAGAGGGTAGTATTCCTCACCCATTTCCTCTGCGGGTTGGGATTCCCTATCCACCCCTTCGTCCGGGGGCTCATGTTTTATTACGGCCTGAATTTCCACAATCTGGCCCCGAACTTCATCCTCAACATCTCGGCATTTATCATCATGTGCGAGGCCTTCCTCCGCATCAAGGCCCACTTCGGCTTATGGCTGAAGACCTTCAATGTCAAGCCGAAGGTGGTGGGCGGCCGCCAGGCGGAGTGCGGAGGCGCCATGGTGGGCAAGATGCCCAACATAACATGGCTCAAGGGCTCCTTTGTGGAAACCATAAAGGGGTGGCAGTCGGGGTGGTTTTATATCACCGAGCTGCGCGACCCTCCATGGGCAGCGGCCCCCGAGTTCCGATCTGGCATCCCCACGTGGCTCACCTCCTGGAAAGAGAAGGGCATGTCCTGGGGTAGTTCGAAGGAGATGACCGGACTCCAAACATGTATTCAAAACATGTTGGACAAGAAGCTCAAGCTTGTCAACACAGTCCAAGTCATGCTCATCCGCCGGATACTCCCGCGCCAACTATGGGAGTTCAACTTGTGGGAGTTCAATCCGGCGCAGCACCGAACTCTGAATAGGCTCTTCGACACAACTCATGAAGATGCCTGGAGGGTGCCATTCAAAAGTGCCGAGGTCCCCCCCTATTGTTGAAGATCGTAGATTCAGCATGAAGCGACAAGCCAGTGCGGTAAGCTGCTTTACCTTTCACAGGATAATCATTTTTTATATAGATTGACTCTATGCGGGATCTAAACTCCCGTACCTTTGACAGGACTGGCAGAAGATGGCCGGACAGGTCGACTGTCCGGCTCCTCTGCCCGAAGGCCCCGCTGATGCTCTTCTGGCGAAGATGTTGACCCCGGCCCCTTATAAGGTGCCGGAGAAGACCAAGAAGGCCAAGGGAGCTCGAAAGTGTTCCCGACGCCAGGCGTCGTCGGACTCACCATCCGATGACTCTGCGGCGCACTCTTCCCCCGAAGACGAGGAAGAAGAAGAAGATGCTCCCCCACCGACTGGGGGAGACAAGAAAAGGAAGGCCGCCCCAACCGGGGAGGCCGGAGGGTCCAAGAAGGGAAGGACTCTCCTTCCAGACATTTCCACTGCCGCCAACGAAGGCGAAGACGAGTGGTTGCCCAGGGTTAAGCCCCCGGGGAGATAGTAAGTATTCGGATACCAGAGTAACTCATAGGATTCCTTTGTCGCACTTCTTCCCCTAATCGCCGAACATAATTATGCAGGCCGCCACGAGCCAATATCGAGGTATCATCGGACGGCTCCCTGGGCTCCTCGGACATGGATAGTGATCTTGTCCCGACCGCCACCTCCCCTCATCCTGCCGACGATGCCGAGGTGTTGTCTCAAGAGACACCGGATCGAGGGGAGACAGTCCCGGAGGCGCCTCAAGGAGACCTTTCGGACTCCGGGAGCCGAGGGGACGGGGCCCCCGAGAGCTCCGAGTTCGGCCCACAGCCGAACACCGCGCCAGACCCTCCAGCGGCTCCGGGCTTGGGCAGGCGGCCTCCTTCTAAGGGGGGCAAGACGCCTGTGCCGGTGACCTCTGTCCATCCAGAGGCGCCGAACAATCTGCTTGAAGGGCTTCGCAGCGCTTCCATCGATGAGGAGCATCGCACTATCATGAGTGCGGTGATCCAGAAGGTTCAGTCCGCCAAGAGCGGATTGACTGAAGCCTGTGCCAGCCTTCTAACAAGCTTCGAGGTAAGTTTTTGAAAATGTAGTAGAAATATTACCGCATAGATAGTAGCCCCTGATGCTTTGTTCATTGTTCACAAAGAAAAGCTGAACAAACGATCAAATAATATCGCAGGAGTCTAATATAAGTGTGTCAATATGCATATGCAGGCTTCGCTGCTGGCGTCCACCGCACTGACTGCGGAGCTCGCCGTACTGAAGCAGGACCTCGAGGGGTCCAAGAAAGAGCTCGGCCTTGCCAAGAGGCAGCTCGAGGAGAACAAGGGTAAGTAATACCCTGTCTATAGAAATGTATATATAAAAAAGGACGCGATTGCAAAATGACAGGATCATTGTATTTTTGCCAGGGACCCCGACCGAGGTGGCGACCCTGAAGCAAGCACTAACCAAGGACGAAGATACAGCGGCCAAGGAGCGCACCGAGCGAGAGAAGCACGAGGCTCGGGTGGGCGAGGTGCAGCAAGAGCTCCAGTCTCTCGTGACAAAGCACGAGGCGTTGGAGCTTGACTCGAAGACGCGAGAGTCTGAGCTTGCCGCGGCCCTTGAGAGCGCGAAGAGTGCCAAGGCTGAATCCCAAAAGGCCCTCCGAGAGATCGACATGATGAAGAAGATAGCGGCGGGTAAGGCTTTCTATATGCAAAGCAAGCATGTAAAAGTTAATTACCGATTACTTACCTGGATCCGGAGCTCTTCAGGAGCATTCGTAGAGTTGCCCCGCAGTGTGTCCGATGCCGCACAATTTTACCAGGCCGAGGACGGAAGCTCGACGGAGAAGCTATTCTGGTCTCAGTATGCTGAGGCCGAACATCTGGTGCCGATGAGCGACCAGCTGAAGCACATGGTCGAGCTACATAAGGCGGCCGATCAGGCCATGAAGGGCATTATAGTCCAGCTGTGGCCTGGCGACGCCCTTCCGAGCAGCTTCTTCGGCCTGGTGAGGCGGCTTGTGGATGCTTGCCCATGGCTGGAGGTCGTCAAGCGATCCGTCTGCATTGAAGGTGCGCGCCGGGCTTTCGCCCGTGTGAAATTGCAGTGGGTCAAGCTAGACGCCGTGAAGCTGATCAAGGAGGGGCCGCCGGAGGGCAAGGAGCACCGCCACCCCGAGATGTACTACGAGGGTGTTCTGCCGGGTGCCCGTCTTATCGCGGATGAGTGTTCAAAAGATGTAATATTTGAGTAAACTCGCTTGTTTTATCCTCTATTTATGAAAACATGTTTCATATGCGCTATGCAACGCTTGTTTGAATTTAAAATATTACCTTCTGGTTGGCTGTTTATCCAATCTGAGAGATGGCTTGTCCTCGGCTTCTGCCCCCATGCCACGACTGCTGGGGTGTTCGTGATAAACCTGAGCAATCTTGTTCCCATATTTGGGTCCTTCGAGGGAGGTGCTCAGCACAACGAACAAGGCAACCCGACTAATAATGCTTTATCACTCTCACTTAGCCATAGAATTCTATAATTTTAAATTTCGGCGAAGCCCCTGGTATTCGGAAGGCCGAATTCGAGGCGCGATACACGCTTGTAAGCCGGACTGGGCCGACCCCTCGCCCTAAGTGGCATAAGTCTTTAGGGACTCGAAAAACCTCGCCGAACAGCGACCAGTCTCTCGCCTTATCATGACAGTCAGTTTTAGTTTTCTCTACTGAGGTGCTAAGCCCGGCATAACCAGGGCACAATTGCAGTAGTTCTTCTAGCACTACCTTAGCCGATAGAGCGGAACATAAGGTACCAAAACATAGGAGCCGGGGAAACCCAACATTTGACCAAAGATATGATTCAGAGCTGATGCATATAATGCTATAAGTTCGGGGTGCCGCACTTGTGAAAGTGTTCGGACTTTTCACACCGCATTGTGGGGTACGTAAGCCCCTGGTGTATTGGCTGTACCAGAGTGTACGGTTGCAAGGCGTCATTAATGAACACGTAGATATATATAACAAGAATGCAATAATAGGCGTAATGTCATGCATTGTTTATTAAAAAATTGCGTTAAAGCAGAGTGATACAGATAGTGCGATAAGCAAAGAGTAGGACTATGTCCCTTACAAGGGCAAGCTGAGGAATGATAGTAAATTGAATATTTCACTCGTTACTGTAATCAACCTGGGAATTCCGTGGTATGACGTAGCTGTCTGCCTCCTTGGTTGCTGCATCATGTGTTCGGCAACAATGCTGCTGGACAGTGTTTCCAGAGATTAAGGACCTGAAAGAAAAAGAAAAATAACCAAACGGGAAGCCCCTAGTGGGGTTTAGGCCGCGTTTTGGGGCGTGCCGCAGTTGTGCCACCCTCCCCACCTGTGCCCATGGTATTTTTAATGCGTAATTATGTACGCACGGCACGAGTTTTGCCACTGGGCTGGGATTGGGGTGGCCGCCGTATTGCTACGCGAGCTCAGATCGCGCGAGGAGGTCTATTTGCCGATTGCCCCGAGCGCGCTTGAAGGTGTCCGGGCTTTGAAGCGCCGAACTGGTTGATTGCCTTGAGAGGTTGCTTTGCGCTTCTGCTGCGAGGGCCGCGGTGTGCTCCTCTATTCGGAGAGAGCGCTCTGTGTTTCCATTGACTGTAATAACTCCGCGAGGTCCTGGCATCTTGAGCTTGAGGTATGCATAATGCGGTACCGCATTGAAACTAGCGAATGCGGTTCGCCCGAGCAGCGCGTGATAACCACTGCGGAATGGGACTATATCGAAGATTAACTCTTTGCTTCGGAAATTATCCGGGGATCCGAAGACCACTTCCAGTGTAACTGAGCCTGTGCAATGGGCCTCTACACCTGGAATGATGCCCTTAAAGGTTGTTTTTGTTCGTTTGATCCTTGAGGGGTCTATACCCATTTTGCGCACCGTGTCCTGATAAAGCTGGTTCAGGCTGCTGCCGCCGTCCATAAAGACTCGAGTGACGTGAAATCCGTCGATGATTGGGTCTAGGACCAGTGCGGCGAATCCGCCATGACGGATACTAGTGGGGTGGTCCCTGCGATCGAAGGTGATTGGGCAGGAGGACCAAGGGTTGAACTTTGGGGCGACTGGCTCCAACGCATATACGTCCCTGAGCGCACGCTTCTGCTCCTTCTTGGGGATGTGGGTTGCGTATATCATGTTCACCGTCCGCACTTGCGGGGGAAACCTCTTCTGTCCTCCAGTGTGCGGCTGCCGGGGCTCCTCGTCATCGCTATGCGGCCCCTTGTCCTTGTTTTCGGCAATTAACTTGCCGGCCTGCTTGAACACCCAACAATCCCTATTGGTGTGATTGGCTGGCTTGTCTGGGGTGCCGTGTATTTGACACGAGCGATCGAGTATACGGTCCAAGCTGGACGGACACGGTGTACTTTGTTTGAATGGCTTTTTCCACTTACCGGGTTTAGAGCCTTTGAATCCGGCATTGACTGTCGTATCCTCAGTACTTTTGCTATTAATGCGGCGCTTATGCTTGTGGCGACGTGACCTGCTATTGCCGTCCTCGGTATCTGAGGTACCATGGTTCTTTGATATGTTATTACTACGAGCCAGCCAGCTGTCTTCTCCCGCACAAAAGCGGGTCATGAGCATCATGAGAGCTGCCATAGATTTCGGCTTTTCCTGACCAAGGTGCCGGCCTAGCCACTCGTCTCGGATGTTGTGCTTGAAAGCCGCTAAGGCCTCCGCATCCGGACAGTCAACGATTTGATTTTTCTTTGTAAGGAACCGAGTCCAGAATTGCCTGGCCGATTCTTCTGGCTACTGAATTATGTGGCTCAAATCATCGGCCTTTGGTGGTCGCACATAAGTGCCCTGAAAGTTGTCGAGGAATGCGGCTTCCAGATCTTCCCAACAAGTAATGGAGTCCGCTGGCAAGCTGTTAAGCCAATGTCGCGCTGGTCCTTTGAGCTTTAGTGGGAGGTATTTGATGGCGTGTAAGTCATCGCCACGGGCCATGTGGATGTGGAGGAGGAAATCCTCAATCCATACTGCAGGATCTCTTGTGTCGTCCTATGATTCAATATTTACAGGTTTGAAACCTTCTGGGAATTGATGTTCCATTACTCCGTTTGTGAAGCATAAGGGGTGTGCGGTGCCTCTGTATTGGGCTATATCGCGACGCAGCTCGAATGGGTCTTGCCCGCTGTGTTCGGCCCAGCCGGATTTGCTTCTGTATCCGGCGTGACGTGTGTCGTCTCGCAGAGTGGTGCGCCCTCGTGATCTGTAGATCGATCTTGAATGCTTTGCCTTATCCTCCAATATGTCTCGCAGGTCTGGCGTATCTCCCCATGCCTTTTTATTTGAATGGCGTTGGGGTGGAGGCTGAGCTTTTGGCTTGAATGCCTCTCTATCGCGGCCACGAGGTCGCCGATCACCCGTGTCATACGATTCTTCCTCCTGTCAGGGTAGTAACCTGCGCCTTGGGTAACTCTTGGAGGGGTGCTCGAGTTTATATTCCTCGGCCGCGAGGACTTCAGTCTATTTGTCAGCTAGCAGATCTTGATCAGCTTGACGCTGCTGCTGCTTTTTCTTCGGGCTATTTGCCGTGGCCATAAGCCGGCGCTTGAAGCACTCTTGTTCGACGGGATCCTCTGGGACGGCGAACTCATCGTCGTCGAGGCTTGCCTCGTCTTCGGAGGGGGGGATGTAATTGTCATCCTCCTCCTCTCCGTCTGCCGCTGTCTCAGGAGAGCTGACTCCTCCATCCTCCTGGTCTAAATCTTGCTGGAGGCGTTTGTTGTTTTCTTCGTAACTATCTGCAGTGTTATTATCTCCTATGCCGGTATCACCACTTTTGCTTTGGCGGGACTTAGAGCGGCTCCGCTGACGTCGGCGTTTGGGTTGCTTCTTGGAGGGGTCATCCTCCACTATCCCGTCGCCATTGCCTTCTTTGGGTGTATCCACCATGTATATGTCATATGGCGAGGTGCCTTTACAGTGCCCTATAGGTGCTGGTTCATGTTCGTCTCCTACATTGTCGTCCATACTGTCGATGTCTTCGGAGTCGAAGTCGAGCTTGTCAGTTAAATCATCGACAGTGGCTACGAAGTGGGTGGTGGGTGGGCGTTGAATTTCTTCGTCGTCTGCATCCCAATCCTGTTGGCCATAATCCAGCCAGGGCTCTCCTGACAAAGAGAGATACCTTAGTGAATTCAGAATGTCGCCGAATGGCGAGTGCTGAAATATATCCGCGATGGTGAATTCCATGATCGGCGCCCAATCGAATTCGATTGGCAGGTGCGCGAGCGGTTCGGAGTCAGAAAGAGAGTCCGGCACCTTGGAGTCGCGGGCTGCGCAGAGGATTATGCCGGTGTTCGGCTCGATCGCCGTTGAGACTGTAGCCCCTGAGGCGGTGTCTAACCACCCGTTCTCGATTGGCGCAGTTGGCTCCGAACTAAGGGTCGGAGCTGATGCGGGCACGACCTCTGGGGTACTGTTCGACGGCAGAGCTAGGTCATAGCCATCGCGACAGTGCAGCGCACCCGACTGTGGCTGGAATCCGTCGAAGATCAAGTCTCCGCGGATGCCGGCCGTGTAGTTCAAACTTCCAAATCTGACATGATGGCCAGGGGCGTAGCTTTCAATATGCTCCAGATGGCCAAGCGAATTAGCCCGCAGTGCAAAGCCGCCGAATACGAAGATCTGTGGGGGGGGGGGAGAAAAGTCTCACCCTAGACCGCATCGCTATCGATGATAGTAGGAGCCATCAAGCCTAATGGCGACGACACAGAGGAACTCTCAATGAAAGCACCAATGTCGGTGTCAAAACCGGCGGATATCGGGTAGGGGGTCCCGAACTGTGCATCTTGGCCGGATGGTAACAGGAGGCAGGGGACACGAAGTTTTACCCATGTTCGGGCCCTCTTGATGGAGGTAAAACCCTACGTCCTGCTTGATTAATATTGATGATATGGGTAGTACAAGAGTAGATCTAACATGAGATCAAGGAGGCTAAACCCTAGAAGCTAGCCTATGGTATGATTGTATGTTGTGATTGTTGTCCTACGGACTAAAACCCTTCGGTTTATATAGACACGGGAGAGGGTTAGGGTTACACAAGGTCGGTTACAAAGGAGGAAATATCCATATACGTATTGCCTAGCTTGCCTTCCACGCCAAGTAGAGTCCCATCCGGACACGAGACGAAGTCTTCAATCTTGTATCTTCATAGTCCAACAGTCCGTCTAAAGGATATAGTCCGGCTGTCTGGAGACCCCCTAATCCAGGACTCCCTCAGACGACTTGTAGATTTTTGCAATAAGTATATGAGTTCTTTATGACTAATGTTGAGTCCATGGATTATATGCACTCTCACCCTTCCATCATTGCTAGCCTCTACGGTACCGTGCATTGCCCTTTCTCAAATCGAGAGTTGGTGCAAACTTCGCCGGTGCATCCAAACCCCGTGATATGATACGCTCTTTCACACATAAACCTCCTTATATCTTCCTCAAAACAGCCGCCATACCTACCTATTATAGCATTTCCATAGCCTTTCCGAGATATATTGCCATGCAACTTTCCACCATCCAGTTTATCATGACACATTCATCATTGTCATATTGCTTAGCATGATCATGTACTTGACTTAGCATTCGTGGCAAAGCCACCGTTCATATTTTTTTTCATACTTTTCACTCTTGATTCATTGCATCTCCCGGTACACCACCGGAGGCATCCATATAGAGTCATACTTTGTTCTAGTATCGAGTTGTAATCATTGAGTTGTAAATAAATAGAAGTGTGATGATCATCATTCAATAGAGCATTGTCCCAAAAAAAGAGAAATGCCAAAGAAAAAAAAGAAGGCCCCAAAAAAGAAAATAAATAAAAAGGGGCAACGCTACTATTCCTTTTTTCCACACTTGTGCTTCAAAGTAGCACCATGTTCTTCATATAGAGAGTCTCTTGAGTTATCACTTTCATATACTAGTGGGAATTTTCGTTATAGAACTTGGCTTGGATATTCCAACAATGGGCCTCCTCAAGTGCCCTAGGTCTTCGTGAGCAAGCAAGTTGGATGCACACCCACTTAGTTTCTTTTTTTGAGCTTTCATACATTTATAGCTCTAGTGCATCCGTTGCATGGCAATCCCTACTCCTTGCATTAACATCAATCGATGGGCATCTCCATAGCCCATTGATTAGCCTCATTGATGTGAGACTTTCTCCTTTTTTGTCTTCTCCACATAACCCCCATCATTATATTCTATTCCACCCATAGTGCTATATCCATGGCTCACGCTCATGTATTGCGTGAAAGTTTATGAGTTTGAAATTATTAAGGTATGAAACAATTGCTTGGCTTGTCATCAGGGTTGTGCATGATGAGAGCATTCTTGTGTGACGAAAATGGAGCGTGACTAAACTATATGATTTTGTAGGGATGAACTTTCTTTCCCATGTTACTTTAAGAAAACATAATTGCTTTGTTGGTTTGCTTGAAGTATTATTATTCTCCATATAGTATGAACTTTTGTCTTGAATCTTTCTAATCTGAATATTCATACCACAATTAAGAAGATTTGCTTTGAAATTATGCCAAGTAGCACTCCGCATCAAAAATTCTCTTTTTATCATTTACCTACTCGAGGACGACCAGGAATTAAGCTTGGGTATGCCTGATACGTCTCCAACGTATCTATAATTTTTGATTGCTCCATGCTACTTTATCGACTGTTTTGGACTGTTTTGGGCTTTATTTTCCACTTTTATATTATTTTTGGGACTAACCTATTAACCAGAGGCCCAACCCAGAATTGCTGTTTTCTGCCTATTTCTGTATTTCGGAGAAACAAAATATCAAACGGAGTCCAAACGGAATAAAACCTTTGGGAACGTGATTTTCTCATGAACGTGATCCAGGAGACTTGGACCCTACTCCAAGGAGTGAAAGAGGTGGCACTAGTAGAAAAAGGGTCAAACGTGAAGCACATTAGTGCCGGTTTGTAAAAAAATCAGCACTAATGTGATCAATAGTGCCGGTTCAAATGGCTATGCATTAGTGCTAGTTCGTAATGAACCTTTAGTACCGGTTTGTGCCACGAACCGGCACTAAAGGGGTGGTGGCAGGCTGGCGTCAGGCCAGGGCCCCACGAGCCCCTTTAGTGACGGTTTGTGACACAAACCGGTACTAAAGGTCTAACCTATAGTACCGGTTTGCGTCACCAACCGGCACTACAGAGTCTTAACCTATAGTCCTGGTTGAAGACACAAACCGGCACTATAGGGCAATTTTCAAACTCTACCCCCCCCCATGTATCGCAATTTCAGTTTTGAAAAAATCAAAAGAAAATGATAAAAACTTCAAAAAATAAAATCCTTCGAGAGGTAGTTATATTACTACATCTACTAGTTAGGAAAATTTGAAAACTTAAATTTGGACATGTTTTGCAAAAAGTGTAGGGAAAATGTAAAACGGCTATAACTTTTGCATACGATGTCGGAAAAAACGTATAATATATCAAAAAAATCAGCACGAAAATCCGCATCCGATGGAGACCGCCTACGACCTGTTTGGAATTTTTTAGAATCCTCAAATTCCAAAAGGAAAAAAAGATATGGTCAAATTTCAGTTTTTCTAAAAAAATTGATTAAATCTGGTCAAACTACTTATTCAAGAAGTATTAATGTTACTACATAATTATTCAAGAATATTAGTGTTACTAAATAATTATTTCAATTTTTTGAATTTTGGTCAAATCTGGTCAAACTATGGTCAAACTATGGTCAAACTTATTCAAGAAATATTAGCGTTACTAAATAATTACTGTTTTTTAGAATAATAGTTTCAAACTCAAACGGTAAAATGTGTGACTTCATGCTCAAGCTAAACTCCTGAGGGTTAATAGGATTAACATCTTACTATTGTCAAGAAAACAACAAGTGCAGACTTGGAAACGAAGGAGAATAGAACTCGAAAGTTAAGCGTGCTCGGGCTGGAGTAGTGAGAGGGATGGGTGACCGGTTGGGAAGTTAGATGATTTGGAATGAGTGATCCACACTTGAGCAGTTAAGAGAGGTGATTAGAGACTAAATCATCAAATAATTCAGAAAAATTAAAAATCGAAAACAAATCAAAATGATTTTCCAAAATTTTCAAAAAAAAACCTTTAGTACCGGTTGGTAACACCAACCGGTACTAAAGGTCCCCCATACCAGGGCGTGACCTCACGCCACGTGGTGGCACTTTAGCGCCGGTTCGTGCCGAACCGGTACTAAAGGGGGGGGGGCCTTTAGTGCCCACACTTTAGTGCCGGTTCCATAACCGGCACTAAAGGCCCTTACAAACCAGTTTTAAAGCTCCATTTTCTACTAGTGTGGTCATGAGGGTGGGGGGCGCGCCCACCCCCCTAGGGCGCGCCCCCTGCCTCATGGGCCCCTTAGTGATCCATCGACGTACTCCTTCCTCCTATATATACCTACGTACCCCCCGAACGATCAGAACAGGAGCCAAAAACCTAATTCCACTGCCGCAACTTTCTGTATCCACGAGATCCCATCTTGGGGCCTATTCCGGAGCTCCGCCGGAGAAGGCCGTCATCACGGAGGGCTTCTACATCATCATAGCCTCTCCGATGAAGTGTGAGTAGTTTACTTCAGACCTTCGGGACCATAGTTAGTAGCTAGATGGCTTCTTCTCTCTTTTTGCATCTCAATACAAAGTTATCCCCCTCTCTCATGGAGATCTATTCGATGTAATCTTCCTTTTGCAGTGCATTTGTTGAGACCGGTGAATTGTGGGTTTATGATCAAGTCTATCTATGAATAATATTTGAATCTTCTTTGAATTCTTTTATGTATGATTGGTTATCTTTGCAAGTCTCTTCGAATTATCCATTTGGTTTGGCCAACTAGATTGGTAGTTCTTGCCATGGGAGAAGTGCTTATCTTTGGGTTCGATCTTGCGGTGTCCTTTCCCAGTGACAGAAGGGGCAGCAAGGCACGTATTGCATCATTGCCATCGAGGATAACAAGATGGGGTTTATTTCATATTGCATGAATTTATCTCTCTACAACATGTCATCTTGCTTAAAGCGTTACTCTATTTTTAACTTAATACTCTAGATGCATGCTAGATAGCGGTTGATGAGTGGAGTAATAGTAGTAGATGCAGAATCATTTCGGTCTACTTGTCATGGACGTGATGCCTATATACATGATCATGCCTAGATATTCTCATAACTATGCTCAATTCTGTCAATTGCTCAATAGTAATTTGTTCACCCATCGTAGAATACTTATGCTCTTGAGAGAAGCCACTAGTGAAACCTATGGCCCCCGGGTCTATTCTCATCATATTAATCTCTATCATTTTAATCTTGCTTTGCTTTTTACTTTTCCTTTAACTTTTCACTTTGCATCTCTATACCAAAAATACCAAAAATATTATATCTATCAGATCTCACTCTCGTAAGTGACCGTGAAGGGATTGACAACCCCTAATCGCGGTGGTTGCAAGTAGCTATCGTTTTGTGCAGGTACGAGGGACTTGAGCGTGGCCTCCTACTGCATTGATACCTTGGTTCTCAAAAACTGAGGGAAATACTTACGCTACTCTGCTGCATCATCCCTTCCTCTTCGAGGAAATCCAACGCAAGCTGAAGAGGTAGCAATTGTCGAACACATGATGCAGCAACCAAGGAGGCAGAAAGCTACATCACACCACGGAACTCCCAGGTGGATTACGATAACGAGTGAAATACTTGCTTTAATATTATTCCTCAGCTTGCCCTTGGAGGGGACATAGTCCTACTTTTTTCTTATCGCACTACCTGTATCATTCTGCTCTAACGCACGTTTTTTAATAAACAATGCATTGCATTAAGGCTTTTATTGCATTCTTCTTTTTTATATATATATGTTCATTCATGACATCCAACACCCGTACACTCTGGTACGGCCAATACACCAGGGGCTTAAGTACCCCACGATATGGTGTGAGAAGTCCGAAAACTTTCACAAGTGCGGCACCCCGAACTTATAGCATTATATGCATCAGCTCCAAATCATGTCTTGGGTCAATAGTTGGGTTTGCCCGGCTCCCATGTTTTGGTACCTTACATTCCGTTATATCGGCTAAGGTAGCACTGGGAGAACTACTGCTATTGTGCCCTATTTCGGCTGGGCTAAGCACCTCAGTAGAGAAATCTAAAACTGACTATCATGATAAGGCAAGAGACTGGTCGCTGTTCGAGAGGTTTTCGAGTTGTTAAAGACTTATGCCGCTTAGAGCGAGGAGTCGGCCCTGTCCGGCTTAAGGCATGTATCGCGCCCCGAGTTCGGCCTTCCGAATACTAGGGGCTTCGCCGAAATTTAAAATTATAGAATTCTATGGCTAAGTGAGAGTGATAACGCATTATAGTCTGATTGCCTTGTTCGTTGTGCTGAGCACCTCCCTCGAAGGACCCAAAAATGGGAACAAGAGTGCTCAGATTTATCCTGAACACCCCAGCACACGTGGCATGGGGGAAGAAGCCGACGACTATCCATCTCTCCGATTTGATAAATAGCCGAACAGAAGGTAATATTTTAAATTCAAACAAGCGTTGCATAGCGCATATTGTCAGGACCCCGATTCCAAGTCACATAGATCTAGCCGGTAACACCTCATATCACTTTGCGGCATCGCGCACGGTACCCCACGGGTGTCGCCTTACCATGGCCCGGGACCGTTTGCGCCTTTTGGCTCACGTATATGATAGTGTCGCTAGCATCCATATGACAGAGAACCCGGGCCGACATGGCTAGTCGTGAACCCAAAGCGGCACTAACCTATGGGGACAGGCATACATGATTCACAGCGAGCGTGTCGGTCAGCAGCGTGTGAATCCGGGCTGTAGCACTAGGCTAACAGGACTCCAGGAACCCGGGCTGTAGCAGGCTAGGTAGGACTCCGGATGTCACCGCGTGACATTTCCCCGAAGGAACAGACACAGGAACGAAGTGAAACACATGCCGACCGGTCAAGTGTCCTGAGCAGTAGTGCTGGGCTAACAGGACTTCGGTGAACCGGGCTGTAGCAGACTACTATGGCTCATGGAAGCACTTAGACTACATTTCACCATAAGAGAGGCTGCCAAGGCTAAACAACTAGATTGTCGGATCCCACACATACCAAGCATTTCAATCATACACACAATATGCTCGATATGTGTAAATACAACATGGCATCACAACATAGCTCTACAACTCAAGTATTTATTCATTAGGCTCCGAGGAGCGAGATGTTACAAACATGGGTCTCATGACCCAACAATCATAGCATACAAATCAAGGCACAAGCGGAAGCTTAACATGTCTGAGTACAGACATCTACAAATGGAAAAGGCTAAGAAGCCTGACTATCTACCAGATCCTGCCGAGGCACAAGATCGTAGCTGAGGTATCAAGCTAAACGTCGAACTCCACGCGGAACTACTAGCGAGACTGAAGTCTCTCTCTCTCTGCAAAACATAAATTAAGCAAACGTGAGTACAAAGGTACTCAGCAAGACTTACATCAGAACTAGCTACATATGCATCGGTATCAACAAGGGGGTGGTGTAGTTTAACTGCAGCAAGCCAGCTTTGACTCAGTGGCTAACCTGAACTACGATTGCTAGCTACTCTTTTGAGGTGGCGCACACGAGTCCACATATTCACCATTCAATACACCACTATGGATTCGCTCCCGTCTCCCTACGAGAAGGCCATCCATAGCACTCACACTTATCTTGCGAGTTTTAGAGTATCCACTTTCACTTGTCTATGAACTGTCATAGGCAACCCAGAACTCCATTACCGCGGACACGGCTATTCGAATAGATGATGGGTGTACTTCTTCACACACGCTCTCACCACTTACCGCTGTTTACATGACATGTACTCGGCAACCTTCAAGCGGAAGCCCAACGAGGGTGTCGGCCACGGCCTACCTAAACACTCAAGTCTCTAGTCCAGGTTTATTGCCTATCCAGGTTCCATCCGCAGGGAGTCCGACCGAGGTTTCCACATACGGCCCCGAACGATGTGTACAGGGTTCCGAGACACCAAACGGGCGCCCGGCATGCCCGGCCACAGTGTATCTACCGCAACATAGCCCACCCCTAGGGTCAGCGCTACGCACGGCCGCCAACACATATCCTATAAACACCAGAAACTAGTTGCAACTCTTGGACAGAGGACAAGGGTGATCAAGAAGCCGAGAGGGTCCATTGGTTTCGGGCCCAATGCGTGGTAGTAACTGTTTCATGGATCACAAACACAGAACTCAGTTCCTAAGAACGGTTTCAATGAGACAACCCACCATGTACTCCTACATGGCCTCTCACCGCTACCTTTACCAAATCGTGTTCACACACTTAGCTCACACACTGTAGGACATGTTTACACACCTCCGGTTCATCCCCGATGAACCAGACCTGACACGACTCTATGCAATAGCAGGCATGACAAACAAGCATGCATGAGTAGGCACATCAGGGCTCAAACAACTCCTACTCATGCAAGTGGATTTCATCTATTTACTATGGCAATGACAGGTCATGCAGAGGAAAGGGGTTCAACTACCGCAACATGTAATAGTTGAATCGTTGTTGTCCTAATGCAGTAAAAGAGAGCCGGAGCGAGAGAGTGGGATTGTATCGAAATGAACAAGGGGTTTTTGCTTGCCTGGCACTTCTGAAGATAACATTGAGTCTTCATCAGTGTCAACAATCACAGCGTCGGAGCAGCGTCTGCCAAGAGGGGACAATCACCGGCAATAGAGAAGGAACACAATCAATGCAATGCACAACATGATGCATGATAATGACATGGCAATATGTTGTTGATTGAGCTAATGCAACTAGCAACACAATTAAATGAAGTTGGTTTGAATACAAGATTCAAATTCAAACTCCATATATGATTAGTTAAATGCCATTTATTTGTTTTGTCCAAAACAGAGGACAAACATTGTTCAAACATGCATGAAAATGGTACAGATGGATTCCTTGAATTTTTCTGATAATTTTTCATATATAATTTATCTTATTTGGAGTTACGGTTTATTTTCTATGATTTTTAAAAGTTTTGGACATTTTCTGAATTAAATAAATCATTTCTAATTTATTTAAAATCCAGAAAGCATTACTGCGTCAGCCTTACGTCAGAATGATGTCAGCAGGTTAACAGGGGCTGGTCCGGGTCAAACCTGACCAGTGGGACCCACTGGTCAGTGACTCAGTCCACTAACTGAGTTAGTTAGTGTTAAACTAACCCTAACCAGGTTGTTAGCAGGGCAGGGCCCGCATGTCAGTGTCTAGTTTAGTTAACTAAATTAGTTAGCTCTAATTAATCTCGAGTTAACTAATTAGGGGCTTGGGCCCACATGTCAGAGGCTAAGTAAACTAACTAAATAAATTAACACTAACCTGGGTTAATTAGCAGGGCTGGCCCCACGCGTCAGTGACCCAGGGTGGTCAAACCCTGGTCAGACGGGGTCAAACCCCCGGGTCAACTTAGTCAAACCTGCCGGCGACTAACCGCCGGCGAGGTCCGAGACGGCGGCGATGCGCGGAATCGCAGCACAGGCCACGGTTCGAGGCGCGGATGGCACCGTTGGGACCCTGAGCCTCGTCCGCGTCGACTGGTGCTAGCAGGGTCGCCGGAGACGACCTAGATCGACGGCGGTGTCCGCTTCCACGGCGGCCGGAGTTCGGTGAAGATGGACAGCGTGCTACGGTGCACGGGAGGACGAGTGGGTAGGTGTTCTGGGTTCCTGGGAACGCGCTGAGGACGAAAACATGCTCTGACGCGACGTTTGCGGGCTCTAGCCACGGCGGCGACATGGCCGGCGGCGAGCAAGCTTTCGGGCAGGGTGGTGGAGCTAGCTAGGGCGCAAATTAGCCAACAGGGCATGGGGGAAACGGTGCAGCGGCTCACCGCAGTTCTTCTGGTGCTGCTGGCGAGGCAGGGGAGGCACGGGGTCCAGCGAATCGACGACGAGGTCGCCGGCGGCCGAAGGTTGAAGAAGAGCTCAAAGGCGACGCAACAGGGCTTCCGGCGGGGCGTGGTTCGGTGAGGGGGTCGAGGACGACGTCGCGGAACTCGTGGGCACAACCGAGGGGCGAGGGGGTAGCTGTGGCCGTGGTGGTTCTCGTCGGCGGCG
>NC_057800.1:98530914-98532679 GCF_018294505.1 Triticum aestivum
GAAGAGAGCCTCAGGGGCGCGAGGCAGGCAGGGAAGAGGTGGCGGCCTCAGCGCGCGTCGTGCCCGCCTTCGCCTTTGCCTACTGGCAGAGGTTGAAGACGACTGGCACTGGCCAGCTGGGCTGGGCCGGCTGGAGAAGCTGGGCCACTACAGTAACAGGCCAGGCGGGCTTTGCTAGGTAGGTTCCTCTCTTTCTAATTGTGTTTCTGTTTTCTATTTATGTTATTTTGTTTTGATTTAGTTTATAACCCAAACCATTTTAATAAATCCTGAAAATAATTGTGGGCATTAAATGAATTATTGCAGATGCCCTTAACTATTTTCAGAATTATTGGAGCATTTAAAAATATTAATAGTATTTAAAAGCCCAAATTCAAATACAATATGGGTTATTCAAAAATCCAGAATGGCCTAAAAATATGTGCATCATTTTTGGTAGAGGTTTTCACCTTTATCAAAAATAATGAACTTTTCTAAAGGGCATTCTGGGTTCATTGAAAATATTTTTATTTTGATCCTAATTGCATTTCATTTAGTGCAAGGGCTTGTCATCCCCATTTCAAATTTTCTGAGTAAAGTAGACATGATGCAACACCATATGTTAGCACTAGGCATTACCAGAACTTGGGATGTGAGACATATGAACAAGTTTTCATAATACAGGATTACACGAGCAAGTTCATTCAAATATTACATCTTTTGAACACTCATCTGCTACGAGACGGGCACCCTTCAGGACACCCTCATAGTACATCTCAGGGTGGCGATGCTCCTTGCCCTGCGGCGGCCCTTCCTTGATCAGCTTCATGGCGTCTAGCTTGGCCCATTGCACCTTCACACGGGCGAAAGCCCGGCGTGCACCTTCGATGCAGACGGACCGCTTGACGACTTCCAGCCATGGGCAGGCATCCACAAGCCGCCTCACCAGGCCGAAGTAGCTGTTCGGAAGGGCGTCGCCAGGCCACAGCCGGACTATAAAGCCCTTCATGGCCTGTTCGGCCGCCTTGTGTAGCTCGACCAGCTGCTTTAACTGGTCGCTCAGAGGCATCGGGTGTTCGGTCCCAGTATACTGAGACCAGAACAGCTTCTCCGATGAGCTTCCCTCCTTAGCCTGGTAAAACTGTGCGGCATCCGACATGCTGTGGGGCAAATTTGCGAATGCTCCTGGAGAGCTCCGGATTCGGGTAAGTAACAGGTAATTTACTTTCACATGCTTGCTTTGCATATAAAATGCCTTACCCGCCGCTATCTTCTTCATCGCATCAATCTCATGGAGGGCCTTCTGGGCTTCAGCCTTGGCATTTTTCGCGCTTTCGAGGGCCGCGGCAAGTTTGGACTCTTGCATCCTCGAGTCACGCTCCAACGCGTGATGCTTCGACACAAGAGCTTGGAGCTCTTGCTGCACCTCGCTCACCTGTGCCTCCTGCCTTTCCCGCTCGGTGCGCTCTTTGGCCGCTTTTTCTTCGGCCTCGGATAGCGCTTGCTTCAGGGTCGCCACCTCGGTCATGGCCCTTGGCAAATATACGATGATCCTGTCATTTTGCAATCACGTCTTCTTTTATATATACATATCTATAGACAGGGTATTAGGCCAACTCCACTACGCGACCCTATCCTGTCCGCCCCTGTCCGTTTGGGGTAAAAGGGACAAAGGAGACGGCCCAGTGCGCGGGCGCAAACGGACAAATGTCCGGATTCCGTCCGCTTTCGGCCCATCCCCGGCCCAAACTTGCGCTCGGTTTGGGGTGAAACGGACGCGCGCGGA
>NC_057800.1:98533124-98557821 GCF_018294505.1 Triticum aestivum
GGCCGCCACCACGCCCGCGCTTCTGCCATAGTTTTGGTCGTCGATCGAAGGAGGTTTGGCCGTCGCCATCCTTGCCGGTGGCAGAGGGGACACGATTGCCAGCGACGTACCACGGGTGCCGAGGTAGATTCCGACGAGAGCTCCTGAGAGGCCTGTAGCCGGCCGGCAACCACCCTGCTGCGTCGAGGTGATCATCGTGGCCTCTTCGCCACCATGATCGCAAGGTGTTCGACCTTTTGCCAACAAAGGTATGGACAGTGGAGACGAGTTTTTCTTCCATCACTTCCTTTGTTCATCGGACGATTCGTCGTTGGATGATGACGATCTTGTGGTGGCTGCACTGGTCGTTCACGACCATATTCAACGGCAGCTTCCTCGGTATAGGGGGTCACTCCTTGGCCGTGCTCCCAACCTGAACCGCAACAGGGAGAGAGGCCACGCCCTGCTCTATGCAGATTACTTTGCCAACACCCCGCTCTTCAGGCCGGATAAATTTCGTCGCCGTTTTCGTATGGCAAGGCATGTGTTCAATCGTATCCGAGAGGGAGTGGTTGCTCATGACCCATACTTCGAGTGCAAGACGGATGCCCTTGGCAAGCTTGGATTCTCCTCCTACCAGAAATGCACCGCGGCCATCCGCATGCTTGCATATGGAATTCCAGGCGATTTGGTGGATGAGTATGTGCATATGAGTGAGACAACATGTCTGATGTCAATGTACAAGTTTTTCCAGGCTGTGATTGAGGTCTTTGGCCCAGAGTACTTGAGGCAGCCAACTGCCGCTGATACAGAGAGATTGTTGGTGACCAAGGCAGCTAGAGGCTTTCCAGGTATGCTTGGCAGCATAGATTGTATGCACTGGGAGTGGAAGAACTGTCCATTTGCTTGGCAGGGCCAGTACAAGGGGCATGTTACGGGTGCACTGTCATATTAGAAGCGGTGGCATCACAAGATCTTTGGATATGGCATTCTTTCTTCGGCATGGCAGGTTCTCACAATGATATCAATGTGCTGCAGCGTTCTCCAGTCTTCGCGAGGCTTGCAGAAGGCCACTCCCCACCTGTCAACTTTCAGATCAACGGCCACCATTACAACTAGGGATACTATCTAGCAGATGGTATATATCCTAAGTGGTCAACTTTTGTGAAGACAATCTCGAAACCCCAAGGTGAGAAGAGAAAGAGATTTTCCCAAATGCAATAGAGTGTTAGAAAGGATGTGGAACGTGCTTTTGGTGTGCTTCAATCCTGGTGGGCTATCGTTCGAAACCCTGCACTGTCATGAGATGAAGGGAAGCTTTGGGAGGTGATGACTGCTTGTGTGATCATGCACAACATGATCGTCGAGGACGAGCGTGATGAGAGTATCTTCGACCAAGGATTTGATTATCAAGGTGAAAATATTGAGCCCCTGCACCAAGACCCGGCCAAATTTGAACAGTTTGCCCAATTCCACCGTGAGATGCGTGATTGGCACACTCATGTGAATCTTCAAAATGACTTGGTTGAGCATGTGTGGGATCACATTGGCAACCAATAGATGTATTTGTCCATTTTATGTTCAGTCAAGACAATTTCGATTTGGTTGTAAAACTATTTTATTAAAGACAATTTCAATTGGGTTGTAAAACTATTTTAATTTTCAGACAAAAATTTGGGTTCGAAACTAGTTTTAATGCAAATTTGCGCATTTCTTGGCCTTGACGGACAGGATGGGGCAAAAGGATGCGGCAGCGCACTGGGCGCACAGCCACCGCATCCCACGACAATCCCGGACACGACCCCAAATCCCTACCCAAAGGGACAAAAACAGGACAAAACGGACGTCCGTTTGGGGTCGCGTGGTGTAGTTGGCCTTACTTACCCTTGTTCTCCCCGAGCTACCTCTTGGCAAGGCCGAGCTCTTTCTTGGACCCCTCGAGGTCCTGCTTCAATGCGGCAACCTCTGCTGTCTGTGCGGCAGCGGCCAGCAGCGAAGCCTGCATACGCATATAGACATACTTATGTTACACTCCTGCGATGTTGTTTGATCCTCTATTCGGCTTTTCTTTTTGAACACCGAACAGAGCATCAGGGGCTACTATCTATGCGGTAATATTTTTCCTATATTTCAAACACTTAGCTCAAAGCCTGTTAGAAGGCTGGCACAGGCTTCAGTCAGTCCGCTCTTGGCGGACTGACCTTCTGGACCACCGCACTCATAATAGTGCGGTGCTCCTCATTGATGGAAGCGCTGCGAAGCGCTCCCAGCAGATTGTCCGGTGTCTCTGGATGGACGGAGGTCACCGTCGCAGGTGTCTTTCCCATCTTGGAGGAGGCCGCCTGCCCGAGTCCGGAACCGCTGGAGTGTCACATCCCTAGCTTCTGGTAATGCACTAGGCTAGACCTCTTGCTGCATCATGTTTAAATTCAAATGAAACTTGAATTGAGGAATTTTCAAAGCCTCAGAAGACCTCTAAAAATAACCAACATTTAAATTTCATCAAATGAGTCCAAGAAAATGTTCCTGTTAATCCATGGAAATATTGGTGAGAGGTAAAATTTAAACCAATATTTTTGGAGTCACAGAGATATTTATTTTGGCCATTTGAATTAATCCAATAGCTATTTTCTTTGGATTTATATTTATTATATATTAAATATGACTCCAATAATTCTGGAAGTTTGTGAGTGGCTTTGTATATATTTTAGCAAGCCACATAAAAATCTACAGAATTTATTTAAATGATTTAGTTGTTAAACTAAATCAAAACAAACAGAACAAAATTAAAACAGAACAGTAAATAAGAAAAAAAGAGAGAGAGAAGCCCACTTACCTGCAGCCCCACCTAGCGCCCATCTGGCCTAGCACCCGTGCAGCCCAGCCGGCCCGGCTCCTCCCGCGGCCCAGCCCACCTCCTCCTCCCCCTTGTCTTCTTCCTCCTCTGCCAGGAGGACGGACACCGCACGCACGCGCGCACGCGGAGGCCTCCACCTCCTGCTTCGCCGTGGCAGCCTCCCCGACCCCCTCGCGACGCCACGAAGACGGCCCCGACCCCCCTCGATCGTCTCTCTCTCTCTGGACCCCCTCCTCCTCCTCTGTTCTTCCTCCCTCTCGTCACCGAACGCACCTGGGAGCGCCGCTCGCCGTAGCCATGACCACGGCCACCCCCTCCCCTCTCCGACGTGCTCCCGAGCTCCTGCACCTCGTCGCCAACCCCCTCACCGAACCACGTGACCGGAAGGGCCCCGAGCAGCCGCCATCGTCATCATCTCCGAGCTTCGGCCCCGGTGCTGTCTCCGTCGAATTCGGCCACTCCGGCGCGCCCCCGAGCCCACTGACCCTCCCTACAGCTCCGCGGTGAGCCTCTGTGCAGAACCCCTCTCTCTCCCCTCGCATTTGCGAGCTCTAGGCCATAGCCCCGTCGCGGCCGAACTCCGGCCGCCGCTGACCATGGCGCCGCCGTGGCCAGGGCCACCCCAGCCGGCGCCCGAGTATGCCACCAAGTTCGCCGCCCTCCCAGGAGCCTGCAGCGCCCTCCCGTTTCCCCTCTAGTGCACCGCAGCGTCGAGCCCGAGCTCGCCCGAACTCCGGCGACCGCCAAAGTCGTCGCCGGCGACGTCTCCGGCCACCCCGAGCTCAACCATCACCACCAAGAGCTGCGGCTCGTTCCCAGGAGCTCGTAGATGCTCTCCGCCTCCCGTTTGGTGGCCGTAACGTGCAAATGCACTTTCTCCGCCGTCTCGGCCTCGCCGGCGTCAAGCCGCCGGCGGGTTAGGCCCCGCTGACCAGGGGTTTGACCCCCCCTGGGTCAATGACATGTGGGCCTGGCCCTGACTAATTCTAGTTTAGGATTAGTTTAAAGTTAATCAATTCTGTTAATTAATCGTGACACTGACAGCAGGGCCCCACCTGCCATTGACACTAAACAGCCCTGGGTCACTGACCAGTGGACCCCACTGGTCAGGTTTGACCTGGAGGCGCCCTGTTGACCTGCTGACGTCAAGGTGATGTCATGCTGACGCATTAAATGATTTTCTGGATTTAAAATAAATCAGAAAATTCCAGAAAATTGTTTAAACTTCAATAAATCATAGAAAATTAACCGTAACTCCAAATGAAATAAATTATATATGAAAAATTATCAGAAAAATTCAAGGAATCCATCTGTACCATTTTCATGCATGTTAGAACAACTTATCACTACTGTTTAGGGCAAATGAAGTGAATGACATTTGAATAATCACATATGGAGTTTGAATTTGAATCTTGTATTCAAACCAACTTCATTTAACTTGTTGCTAGATGCATTAGCCCAAAACACATTCATTTTGCTATGTCATGATCATGCATCATATTGTGCATTGCATTGATTGTGTTTCCTTCTGTGTTGCCGGTATTTGTCCCCTCTCGATAGACGTGATACCGAGGATGTGATCGTTGACACTGATGAAGACTCAATGTTATCTTCAGAAGTGCCAGGCAAGCAAAACCCCCTTGTTCATTCCGATAAAATCCCACTCTCTCGCTCCTGCTCTCTTTTACTGCATTAGGACAACAACGACATATTTGTTACCTGCTGCGGTAGCTGAACCCTTTATCCTCTGCATGACCTGTCATTCCACAGTAAATAGATGAAACCCACTAGCATGAGTAGGAGTTGTTTGAGCCCTGTTGTGCCTACTCATTCATGTTTGTTTGTCATGCCTGCTACTGCTTAGAGTCGAGTCAGGTCTGATTCATCGGGGTTGAATCAGAGGCGTGTGAACATGTCCCAATGTGCGTGAGCTAAGTGTGTGAACACGATTTGGTAAAGGTAGCGGTGAGAGGCCATGTAGGAGTACATGGTGGGTTGTCTCATTGCAGCCGTCCCCAGGAACTGAGTTCTGTGTTTGTGATCCATGATCAGTTACTACCACACATTGGGCTCCGGGCGCTCCAAGCTCTCTCGACTTATTAATCAACTTGATCTCTGTCCAGGAGTTGCAACTAGTTTCTGGTGTTTGTAGGTAGTGTTAGTAGTCTACCAAGTGGCACCCGGTACAGGTGGGCTTGGGACAGACTAGGCACCGTGGCACGGTGTACCAAGTGGCACCCGGTTGGTGGGCTTGGGAACCCTGCACACATCGTTTGGGGCCGTAAGCGACACCCCGGCCGGATCTCCTTGCGGATGGAACCTGAATAGGCGATAAACCTGGACTAGAGACTTGTTCGGTTAGTCAGGTCGTGGCCGACTCCCTCGCCCGGCTTCCGCTTGAAGGTTGCCGAGGTACATGACGTGTACAGGGCGATAAGTGGCGAAAGCGTGTGTGAAGAAGTACACCCCTGCAGGGTTAACATCATCTATTCGAATAGCCGGATTCCTCGGATATGGAAACGTGGACCCCTTGCATAGTTCATAGACAATTGAAAGTGGATACTCTAAAATACGCAAGATAAGCGTGAGTGCTATGGATGGCGTTCTCGTAGGGAGACGGGAGCGGATCCATAGTGGTGTATTGGTTGGTGAATATGTGGACTCGTGTGCGCCACCTCAAAAGAGTTACTTGCAGTCGTAGTTCAGGATAGCCACAGAGTCAAAGCTGGCTTGCTGCAGTTAAACCCCACCATCCCTGTTGTTGATAATGATGCATATGTAGATAGTTCTGATGTAAGTCTTGCTGGGTACATTTGTACTCACGTTTGCCTATTTTATGTTTTTGCAGAGAGACTTCAGTCTCACTAGTAGTTCCACATGGACTTCGATGTTTAGCTTGTTACCTCAGCTACGATCTTGTGTCCTCGGCAGGATCTGATAGATAGTCAGGCTTCTCAGCCTTTTTCATTTATAGATGTCTGTACTCAGACATGATAGCTTCCGCTTGTGCTTTGACTTGTATGCTCTGATTGTTGGGTCGTGAGACCCATGTTTGTAATGTCTCGCTCCTCGGAGCCTAATGAATAATTACTTGAGTCGTAGAGTCATTTTGTGATGCCATGTTGTATTGCACATATCGAGCATATTGTGTGTATGTTATTGAAATGCTTGGTATGTGTGGGATCTGACCATCTAGTTGTTTATCTTTAGTAGCCTCTCTTACGGGGAAATGTCTCCTAGTGTTTCCACCGAGCCATGGTAGCTTGCTACTGCTCCGGAACACTTAGGCTGGCCGGCATGTGTCCTTCTTCGTTCCTGTGTCTGTCCCTTCGGGGAAATGTCACGCTTTGAGTGCCGGAGTCCTGTTAGCCCGCTACAGCCCGGTTTACCGGAGTCCTGCTAGCCCAGTGCTACAGCCCGGACCCACTTGCTGATGATCGACACGTTCGAAGCTGGGTCATGGATGCCTGTCCCTGTAAGTCTGTGCCACTTTGGGTTTACGACTAGTCATGTCAGCCCGGGCTCCTTATCACATGGATGCTAGCGACACTATCATATACGTGAGCCAAAAGGCGCAAACGGTCCTGGGCAAAGGTAAGGCGACACCCGTGGGGATACCGTGCGTGAGGCCGCAAAGTGATATGAGGTGTTACCGGCTAGATCGATGTGACATCGAGTCGGGGTCCTGACAGCGTTGGTATCAGAGCTTGACTGCCTGTAGGATTACCAAGCCAAACTGGTCGAAGTTGAGTCTAGAAATTCTTTAGTTATATAAGGGAATTGATTGTGGGATGGAACGTAAGGCTCTTTTTACTTCTTATACCTCATGGCCTTCTGATCTGAGTCATCTTATCTTTCCTGCGGGGATTAAGAACTAGGCTATCTCTTCTTTCTAATAGGATCACGTGTTACTAATCAGTAGACTTATAAGATTGTTGGATTTAAGTCTCAGTTCAGTTCCTACTACTTCCGTATGTTAATTGTTGATCTCGAAACCTTGATATTGTGCTTCTGAGTGGTTATGCCACCATTTTTGTGAATGTCTCAAGTCTTTTCTGAGCATTTACAGCCGTTATGCTGTCCGAGTCATCCCAGGTTTCTAAATAGTCGGATGCATTTGCAAATCCCTTCCTCCTGTTTCCGATGTGCCTTTGGTCAGATTAATCACACAAATCAGTGAGTTGAGGTACTTTACTGCCTCGACCTTTATGTTGGAGTTACTACTATGACCCTAGGTGTCTTAGGGGATCATCTAGTAATTTAGCCATGATTTGTGTTCCCAGTGTGATGATTCTGGCCATCATCCTCGAAAGCATCACGTGATGCCATTTAGTTGGTAGGTATTCTACTCCTGGGTTCTGAACACGAGATTCACTCTACTAACGTCATGTTGATAGTAATTGCTAGTGCCTTTAGGATATTAGTAACCCTTGCATTAGTCCTCGAGGTCCGTGGTATTTCTTTCTTCCAAATACTATGAACCGCTTATGGCAGATGTTCCTCGCTGATCGAAAGATCACAATCAGAGTGCTCCCGATGGGTTCTCGATTCTACATTGTAACTCTGCCAGTTCTACTTTTCTGCATGGGTTATCCGGAAGAAACATGTGGAATTCGTTCGACATGCTAAACCTTGCATCCACAACTCATAAAATCATAAGTTCCTTTGAGTTGTCTCTCTTTAGTTGCATTCTGACCCTCGTCTATCAATTGATAGTCAAGAGTATGCGTGCGTTCGTTTATCGATGCCTATTACTCTTGTGGTCCGTCAAGCCATTCTATCGCAGAACGACTAGGAGAAACAAACTCCAGTACCTCTTCCATATCCAGGATTGGGTCAAAGAAGTTGTGCTCCGCAGATCAAATTGCTAATCCAGCCTTTGTTCTGTTCTACCTTGGAGTATTACCATCTTTATATCGGGATTGTTATAGGAATTGCACACCATCCTATGAACTCTTGGTACAGTGATACTTCTTGCCATCATTAGTCATTCCTCGGTCTTCGTGTTGATGCAACCGGAATACCGACAAATGAATTGTGATGTGTGAAATCAATACGCCTAGCAACCTCGTTGTTGGGTAGTTAAAAGACAATAATTTTATTCTTAATGTGTTGGTTATTGAATCATCATTCTAAGATTGATCGTGCTACCTAGACCATTCTCCTGGTTCACTCCTCGATCGATGAGTTAGGATTATTTCAAATTCTTGCTCTACTGATCATATCGTCTTGCCCTGAAAAGCAAGATTGTTCTCGAGCTCAGTAACATACCGGTGGCTCGTGATTTTCTGAATATCTTCTCAGAAGTATTACCAGGTTGTCACCTGACCGCTATGTTGAGCTCGTGATCAAGTTGGTTTCTTGTGAACCACCTTCTCTCCAAGAATCGGTGTTAGATATCCCTGAGCTAGTTGGTTAAGCTAAATAATAACTTGGAGGGTTGGAAGATAAAAGCTTGCCTGACTTAGTTCGTTCCAAAGGGATATTCTTGTGTAGTGTGTGTTGAAGAAAGATGATATCTTCATCGATTGGTTCCTGTGATCAGTTGCTGGACCTATTGTCTTATCAATCCTTTGATTTGAGTGTGGGCTACCGTCAAATCAAGTCAGAACCAACGATGTTCGTAATGTTGTCTTCCTCGTGGTTGATCCCTCGAGCATACACCATTATATCTTTTGGGTCTGACCAATGCTATCACCGTGTTCACACGATGGTGGAAGTCCAGTGATATGGAAATTCCGATGAGTTGTTGTTGAGCCCATTGATAACATTCTTATCTCCTCCATGATGTTGTTGAACATTAAGTTAGTGTTGGAAACTTTTGAAAGCATTTTCTTCATGCCCCGTTCATGAAGTATATGTTTGGATAAAAGAAGTGACTTCCTTTGATTCACGTGCATTTGATGTAAGTTGCCGACGTGAATTCGAGAAAGCATGTTTTTGCCTCCTCTGGAACCATCCCAAGTCAGTTATGCACGTGCGAAGTATTCTGTGGTTTGATAGACTGATCATCTTCATTCCATATGTGTATCCTAGCACATCAAGCCACCGACTGATTTGTTCAAGGAGAAGGAGTATCCTCATAAGAGCTAATCCGGACTTATGAAAGAACTTCGATATCTTCGATGATGGCTCCCAACCAGAACTCGGTAGTGTTTTATTGTAAGACTACCAGGTGGGCATGCTTGTCTGGGACAACGTGTTCACATGTTTGTAGCAGAACCAGCTCATGTTTTGGAGCTTGCTATCGTAGTTCATTTCCCGAGAATCTCGCAACGTCATCTCGTCGATTTGGGTTGCAAACTTTCATTTTTCTTCCTAGACCCGAGGAGTCTGGAATATCCTGACACCAACCAGATCTGAGTCTCAGGCAGATATGATGGTTGGAACATTTCCCAAGAACTATAATATTGGTCCCTCGATAACCGGTAAAGTGGATGTCGTGGCCAACACACCCAGCCGGAAGACCTATTATTGTAGTATCTTGGTTGAGGAAGTTAGCCACCTCCCCATAAGGATTTCGTAGGATTTACCTCCGTAACTGTTCCTTATGGATTCTATTGCTCCCGAAGTCCGACCTTTTACTTGATGTTCTAGATATCAAACCATATCTATGGGTGTATTACGCTAGCACATTAAGGAGAACATTAGGAGCGGAGTGCTAAATGTCTCTCGGTCGTTCATCCAGATTTTATTCGCTTGGCCTCGCTAAGGTGAAATCTGAGAAAGTGTTATCCTCCTTCGCATCTGCATCCTCCATCACCATTCATCATGGTAGCAAGTTGTGTTTCCAGGATCCTTGACACAGATGTTGGTAAAACTTTGATGAATATGGAAATGCTCAAGTTCTTGAGAGCACGCACAAGCGCTACGTCTTATCATCGGCACTAGCTGGGATTGCCCCAGATTTCCTCGGTTATGCTATAACCACTTCAACAGTGAAATCACCCTCTATTGTTGGGTTCTTCCCCAGTTACCAGAATCATTCCAGCATTCGCATTTTGTTCCCAGCTTGCACCACCATTGTGCCATTCTACCATGGGTCTCCTCCATTTTCGGTGATAAGCAAAATTCATCCATTACGTTGTCTTCAACAAGGTAATCCACATCATCCAAGTCCGAGTATGCCAATCTACTGACCCCCTCCAAACGATCGTTGTGATTTGCCATATGCTGGTATAAAGAGTTTCAATGATCTCTGAATCAAAAGTAATTCTTTTTGCCACTTAAGGAAATATCTCTACGAGTCACCTTCCCTAAGGTGTATCGTTATGGTATTAAGACAATTCAACTCCTCGCTACGTTAACCATCGATTACCACCTTCTTAAGTGTGGAATTGTTGTCTACCTAGTGAACCTTCGTCATCCGTTTCTTTCCACCCCTCTTGATGTGTATCTCGTGTCTCAACCCGAGAGATGGTCCTATGTCTCATTCCGTGAGCTGTTCGATCTTCGAGAAGATCGACCCCTCTAGAGTCTCCTTCTTCCCTCCATGTCATGTTGACAGGAATTCTCAGAGCAACACGACAAGACAAAGATGGTGTTCAAATCAACGTTCATTTGAAGTGCAACCGGGATCGTGAAGATTATACTAGTTTGCGTTCCCCTTTCACCTTACCCTACGCTTGAATCTCGAGGCGAGATTCTTGTTTAGTGGGGGTGAGTTGTCACATCCCTAGCTTCTGGTAATGCACTAGGCTAGACCTCTTGCTGCATCATGTTTAAATTCAAATGAAACTTGAATTGAGGAATTTTCAAAGCCTCAGAAGACCTCTAAAAATAACCAACATTTAAATTTCATCAAATGAGTCCAAGAAAATGTTCCTGTTAATCCATGGAAATATTGGTGAGAGGTAAAATTTAAACCAATATTTTTGGAGTCACAGAGATATTTATTTTGGCCATTTGAATTAATCCAATAGCTATTTTCTTTGGATTTATATTTATTATATATTAAATATGACTCCAATAATTCTGGAAGTTTGTGAGTGGCTTTGTATATATTTTAGCAAGCCACATAAAAATCTACAGAATTTAGTTAAATGATTTAGTTGTTAAACTAAATCAAAACAAACAGAACAAAATTAAAACAGAACAGTAAATAAGAAAAAAAGAGAGAGAGAAGCCCACTTACCTGCAGCCCCACCTAGCGCCCATCTGGCCTAGCACCCGTGCAGCCCAGCCGGCCCGGCTCCTCCCGCGGCCCAGCCCACCTCCTCCTCCCCCTTGTCTTCTTCCTCCTCTGCCAGGAGGACGGACACCGCACGCACGCGCGCACGCGGAGGCCTCCACCTCCTGCTTCGCCGTGGCAGCCTCCCCGACCCCCTCGCGACGCCACGAAGACGGCCCCGACCCCCCTCGATCGTCTCTCTCTCTCTCTGGACCCCCTCCTCCTCCTCTGTTCTTCCTCCCTCTCGTCACCGAGCGCACCTGGGAGCGCCGCTCGCCGTAGCCATGACCACGGCCACCCCCTCCCCTCTCCGACGTGCTCCCGAGCTCCTGCACCTCGTCGCCAACCCCCTCACCGAACCACGTGATCGAAAGGGCCCCGAGCAGCCGCCATCGTCATCATCTCCGAGCTTCGGCCCCGGTGCTGTCTCCGTCGAATTCGGCCACTCCGGCGCGCCCCCGAGCCCACTGACCCTCCCTACAGCTCCGCGGTGAGCCTCTGTGCAGAACCCCTCTCTCTCCCCTCGCGTTTGCGAGCTCTAGGCCATAGCCCCGTCGCGGCCGAACTCCGGCCGCCGCTGACCATGGCGCTGCCGTGGCCAGGGCCACCCCAGCCGGCGCCCGAGTATGCCACCAAGTTCGCCGCCCTCCCAGGAGCCTGCAGCGCCCTCCCGTTTCCCCTCTAGTGCACCGCAGCGTCGAGCCCGAGCTCGCCCGAACTCCGGCGACTGCCAAAGTCGTCGCCGGCGACGTCTCCGGCCACCCCGAGCTCATCCATCACCACCAAGAGCTGCGGCTCGTTCCCAGGAGCTCGTAGATGCTCTCCGCCTCCCGTTTGGTGGCCGTAACGTGCAAATGCACTTTCTCCGCCGTCTCGGCCTCGCCGGCGTCAAGCCGCCGGCGGGTTAGGCCCCGCTGACCAGGGGTTTGACCCCCCCTGGGTCAATGACATGTGGGCCCGGCCCTGACTAATTCTAGTTTAGGATTAGTTTAAAGTTAATCAATTCTGTTAATTAATCGTGACACTGACAGCAGGGCCCCACCTGCCATTGACACTAAACAGCCCTGGGTCACTGACCAGTGGACCCCACTGGTCAGGTTTGACCTGGAGGCGCCCTGTTGACCTGCTGACGTCAAGGTGATGTCATGCTGACGCATTAAATGATTTTCTGGATTTAAAATAAATCAGAAAATTCCAGAAAATTGTTTAAACTTCAATAAATCATAGAAAATTAATCGTAACTCCAAATGAAATAAATTATATATGAAAAATTATCAGAAAAATTCAAGGAATCCATCTGTACCATTTTCATGCATGTTAGAACAACTTATCACTACTGTTTAGGGCAAATGAAGTGAATGACATTTGAATAATCACATATGGAGTTTGAATTTGAATCTTGTATTCAAACCAACTTCATTTAACTTGTTGCTAGATGCATTAGCCCAAAACACATTCATTTTGCTATGTCATGATCATGCATCATATTGTGCATTGCATTGATTGTGTTTCCTTCTGTGTTGCCGGTATTTGTCCCCTCTCGATAGACGTGATACCGAGGATGTGATCGTTGACACTGATGAAGACTCAATGTTATCTTCAGAAGTGCCAGGCAAGCAAAACCCCCTTGTTCATTCCGATAAAATCCCACTCTCTCGCTCCTGCTCTCTTTTACTGCATTAGGACAACAACGACATATTTGTTACCTGCTGCGGTAGCTGAACCCTTTATCCTCTGCATGACCTGTCATTCCACAGTAAATAGATGAAACCCACTAGCATGAGTTGGAGTTGTTTGAGCCCTGTTGTGCCTACTCATTCATGTTTGTTTGTCATGCCTGCTACTGCTTAGAGTCGAGTCAGGTCTGATTCATCGGGGTTGAATCAGAGGCGTGTGAACATGTCCCAATGTGCGTGAGCTAAGTGTGTGAACACGATTTGGTAAAGGTAGCGGTGAGAGGCCATGTAGGAGTACATGGTGGGTTGTCTCATTGCAGCCGTCCCCAGGAACTGAGTTCTGTGTTTGTGATCCATGATCAGTTACTACCACACATTGGGCTCCGGGCGCTCCAAGCTCTCTCGACTTATTAATCAACTTGATCTCTGTCCAGGAGTTGCAACTAGTTTCTAGTGTTTGTAGGTAGTGTTAGTAGTCTACCAAGTGGCACCCGGTACAGGTGGGCTTGGGACAGACTAGGCACCGTGGCACGGTGTACCAAGTGGCACCCGGTTGGTGGGCTTGGGAACCCTGCACACATCGTTTGGGGCCGTAAGCGACACCCCGGCCGGATCTCCTTGCGGATGGAACCTGAATAGGCGATAAACCTGGACTAGAGACTTGTTCGGTTAGTCAGGTCGTGGCCGACTCCCTCGCCCAGCTTCCGCTTGAAGGTTGCCGAGGTACATGACGTGTACAGGGCGATAAGTGGCGAAAGCGTGTGTGAAGAAGTACACCCCTGCAGGGTTAACATCATCTATTCGAATAGCCGGATTCCTCGGATATGGAAACGTGGACCCCTTGCATAGTTCATAGACAATTGAAAGTGGATACTCTAAAATACGCAAGATAAGCGTGAGTGCTATGGATGGCGTTCTCGTAGGGAGACGGGAGCGGATCCATAGTGGTGTATTGGTTGGTGAATATGTGGACTCGTGTGCGCCACCTCAAAAGAGTTACTTGCAGTCGTAGTTCAGGATAGCCACAGAGTCAAAGCTGGCTTGCTGCAGTTAAACCCCACCATCCCTGTTGTTGATAATGATGCATATGTAGATAGTTCTGATGTAAGTCTTGCTGGGTACATTTGTACTCACGTTTGCCTATTTTATGTTTTTGCAGAGAGACTTCAGTCTCACTAGTAGTTCCACGTGGACTTCGACGTTTAGCTTGTTACCTCAGCTACGATCTTGTGCCCTCGGCAGGATCTGATAGATAGTCAGGCTTCTCAGCCTTTTTCATTTATAGATGTCTGTACTCAGACATGATAGCTTCCGCTTGTGCTTTGACTTGTATGCTCTGATTGTTGGGTCGTGAGACCCATGTTTGTAATGTCTCGCTCCTCGGAGCCTAATGAATAATTACTTGAGTCGTAGAGTCATTTTGTGATGCCATGTTGTATTGCACATATCGAGCATATTGTGTGTATGTTATTGAAATGCTTGGTATGTGTGGGATCTGACTATCTAGTTGTTTATCTTTAGTAGCCTCTCTTACGGGGAAATGTCTCCTAGTGTTTCCACCGAGCCATGGTAGCTTGCTACTGCTCCGGAACACTTAGGCTGGCCGGCATGTGTCCTTCTTCGTTCCTGTGTCTGTCCCTTCGGGGAAATGTCACGCTTTGAGTGCCGGAGTCCTGTTAGCCCGCTACAGCCCGGTTTACCGGAGTCCTGCTAGCCCAGTGCTACAGCCCGGACCCACTTGCTGATGACCGACACGTTCGAAGCTGGGTCATGGATGCCTGTCCCTGTAAGTCTGTGCCACTTTGGGTTTACGACTAGTCATGTCAGCCCGGGCTCCTTATCACATGGATGCTAGCGACACTATCATATACGTGAGCCAAAAGGCGCAAACGGTCCCGGCCAAAGGTAAGGCGACACCCGTGGGGATACCGTGCGTGAGGCCGCAAAGTGATATGAGGTGTTACCGGCTAGATCGATGTGACATCGAGTCGGGGTCCTGACATGGAGGATCCGGCGCGGTGTTCAGCTGAGGGCCAAACTCGGAGCCCTCGAGGGCCTTGTCCCCTCTGCTCCCGGAGTCCGGAAGGTCGCCTTGAGGCGCCTCCGAGACTGTCTCCCCTTGACCCGGTGCCTCTTGAGACAATACCTCGGTGTTGTCCGTAGGGCAAGGGGAGGTGGCGGTCGGAAGTGGATCGCTATCCATATTCGATGAGCCGAGGGAGCCGTCCGACGATACGTCGATACGGGCTTGTGGCGGTCTGCATAGTCATAATTCGGCGTTAGGAGAAGCAGTGCGACAAAGGAATGCTATGAGTTACTCTGGTATCCGAGTACTAATGACTTCCCTAGGGGCATGGCCCTAGGCAGCCACTCGTCTTCGCCTTCGACGGCGGTGGTGGAACTGTCCGTTAGGAGAGTCCTTCCCTTCTTGAACCCTTCGCCCCCCCCCAGTTGGGGCGGTCTTCCTTTTCTTGTCTCCCCCGACTGGAGGGGGAGCGTCTTCATCTTCCTCCTCGTATTCATGGGAGGAGTGCGCCGAGGAGTCCTCGGACGATGAGTCTGATATCACCTGGAGACGGGAACTCTTTCGGGTTCCCTTGGCCTTCTTGGTCTTCTCCGGCACCTTGTAAGGAGCCGGAGTCAGCAACTCTATCAGGAGACCGGCTGCTAGGCCTTCGGGCAAAGGAGCCGAACAGTCTATCTGTCTGGCCGTCTCCTGCCAATCCTGTCGAAGGTACGGGAGCTTAGATCCCACATAGGATCAAACTATAGAAAACAAGTATCCTGTAAGAGGTAAAACAACTTACCGCGCTGGCTTGGCGCTTCGCGCAGAATCCGCGATCCTCGGTTGTGGGAGGGGGAACCTCGGCGCCCTTGAATAGCACCTTCCACGCATCCTCGTATGTTGTGTTGAAGAGCCTGTTCAGAGTTTGGTGCTGGGCCAGGTCGAACTCCCACAAGTTGGAAGCCCGTTGTTGACACTGGAGGATCCGGCGGATGAGCATGACCTGGACTACGTTGACGAGTTTGAGCTTCTTGCTCACCATGTTTTGGATACATGTTTGGAGTCTGGTCAGCTCTCCTGAACTACCCCAAGACAGGCCCTTCTCTTGACAGGAGGTGAGCTGCGTGGGGATGCCAGATCGGAACTCTTGGGCCGCTGCCCATGCAAGGTCACGCGGCTCGGTGATATAGAACCACCCCGATTGCCACCCCTTTATGGTCTCCATGAAGGAGCCCTCGAGCCATGTGACGTTGGGCATCTTGCCCACCATGGCACCTCCGCACTCCGCCTGGCGGCCGCTCACTACCTTCGGCTTGACATTGAAAGTCTTCAGCCATAAGCCGAAGTGGGGCTTGATGCGGAGGAAGGCCTCGCACACGACGATAAACGCCGAGATGTTGAGGATGAAGTTCGGGGCCAGATCGTGGAAATCCAGGCCGTAGTAGGACATGAGCCCCCGGACGAATGGGTGAAGAGGGAATCCCAGTCCGCGGAGGAAATGAGTAAAGAACACTACCCTCTCGTGGGGCCTTGGGTGGGGATGAGCTGCCCCTCATCTGGGAGCCGGTGCGCGATGTCCTCGGGCAGGTATCCGGCTCTCCTCAGCTCTTGATGTGTCCCTCCGTTACAGAGGAAACCATCCACATGCCTCCTACTCCGGACATGGTTGGAGAAGGTTGAGGTGGGAAATGCGGACTTGGGCGCTGGATCTCGAGTGCACAAGAGTGGATGAGCAGGGAGGAAGAAGGCGTGGGTAGAAAAAGGTTAAACCTTGTCCCTTGATAAGGACGGCCGAAACTATGCGCCCCCACTAGCCTGGTAAAACTCTCTTATCCCCCAAGCACCGTAATCGATGGCGCGGTTGGCTTACCCACGCTCGTATTGATGAGAATCCCGTAATAAGGGGGACACGATCTCTGCTTTGATTAGAGGTGTCAAAAAACTGCCTCGCATTATGTGTAGGGCTAGTTAAAGGAAACGGTTCGAATAATCACCGGGCCATGGCTTAATGTCATGTTGCCAAACAAGTCGGCAGATTAGATTTGTGGAAATACTATTCTCTCTACGGTGGTATGTGGAACTTATTTTGCAGGGTCGGACACTATCCTTGTATTCAAACTCTTCAGTGATGTGTTCGGAGGAGGAACCCGCCTTGCAATGCCGAAGACAACACTGCGCGCTGGACTCATCATCATTGAGGCCTGGTTCAGGGGCTACTGAGGGAGTCCTGGATTAGGGGGTCTCTGGACAGCCGGACTATATCCTTTGTCCGGACTGTTAGACTATGAAGATACAGGATTGAAGACTTCGTCTCGTGTCCGGATGGGACTCTACTTGGCGTGGAAGGCAAGCTAGGCAATACGGATATGTATATCTCATCCTTTGTAACTGACCTTGTGTAACCCTAACCCTCTCCGGTGTCTATATAAACCAAAGGGTTTTAGTCCATAGGACAACATACAATCATACCATAGGCTAGCTTCTAGGGTTTAGCCTCTCCGATCTCGTGGTAGATCAACTCTTGCAATACTCATATCATCAAGAATAAATCAAGCAGGACGCAGGGTTTGACCTCCATCAAGAGGGCCCGAACCTAGGTAAAACATCATGTCCCCCGCCTCCTGTTACCATCCGCCCTAGACGCACAGTTCGGGACCCCCTACCCGAGATCTGCCAGTTTTGACACCGACAGTCGCCTTGAGGATTGTGAAGGGGAAGAACGGTTCACCAACAAGGCCCGAATCTCCTCCATCCTTGCATCTTGCTCCTCCTTTTGTGCGGAAAGCTTGTTGTTGAGGTAGTCTCTTGTACATAACTCGGAGTGTCGCATGTCGATGGCGAGGTTGTCGTTGCGCTCTCGCAATCTTGATTGTGCGCCTTGCATTTGTCGTTGTAGATCGAGGATTGGCGATTTGGTGATGTAGTTGTTCACGCCATCGTTGCTGTGGAAGACCGGAGATTAAATGCCTTGCCTATCCAGCACAATACTCGAGAAAATATGAGTGGGAGAAAGATAAGAACTAAACCAAATGTACCTTGACCGATGGTGAAGATGGATTAATGATCACTCAATGATGTAACAAGGAAATAGCACAATTGGTACCGATCTCGTCAATTTCTCGCACCTACACAAGTAAGGCTTATAGTGGAGCTCGGTGAGGATAGTGGCACAAAAATTTGATGCAAAATGTTAGCAAGAGTCAATAATGTTGAAAGAGATTCACAAATTCGCAAGTGAAACAAGTAGACCAATAGCAATATGTGGCACACGGAAACGCACACACGGATAGATAAATGGGGTCACGCAACCAAGGAATGAGCACAAAATGTGGAATCCACGGAAATCGCTCGTGTTGCACAACTCAAGAGAGACGGTAGCACGATTGCTCTATAGGAGGATACATCACTTGTGCACAACCTATAAGATGTAAAATGTATGAACTTTCTATCCCAAGTATAATATGTGTATGATGTTCCGGTGGTATGATCCAAGATGATTAGATATGACATCTTATATGCAATGGGGTATGATGCTATGGCACTTGCTTACAATCTTATTTGCTCTCCTTTTCTTTTGCTTAAAAGCTTATTCTTTTTTTTTGTATATGGCCACAATGCGAAATGCACAAACCAAGATAGCAATTGTGTATATGCGGGAACAATCTTTGTGACACAAGAGATGATATGATACCAAGATCATATGGTATGTATGCAATGGAAGGTGTAGATCAATGATCACTAATGTGCACAAGTAACGTTGCTAGCAATACTCAAATGGCTAGTCTCGATAGGAATGTGACGCAAAATAGGGTAGGGGTTATCAATGCAATTGCAAGGGAATATACAATGGAGCGATACCATGATACCAAGATGATACGGAGGTTACCGTCTGTGGCGATGATGAGTGGCGATGTTCTTGATGTAGATACCAAGATGATGAAGACCCATCCCTAATTAGCCGAAACACCTTAGGAAATGGAAAAACCGCGAACTCAAAATCTCAAATGTCAAATGTCAAATGGTGGTAGCAGAATGCGGTGGTTGTTTCGGAAGCTCAAAGGGATTGCGGAAATGCAATGATGGGTTTTGGAGTAAGCAATGCAGAGGTTATGGTAGTGGACTATAGACGGTGTCGGAGTTGAAGTCACCGTCCCTAAGTTGCTGAAACACCTTAGGAGACACAAATCACAACTCAGACAAGGTCAAACAAAATCGGGTTAAGTTGGGGTGGCGAAAGTGTATGGGGGTCAAGCCTATGCAGAAGTTATGGTGGTGGTTGAGGAAGAAGCAAATGTCCCTAAGTAGCTGAAACACCTTAGGAGACTCAAATCACTACTCAAGAAACCTCAAATGCAATGGGTATAAAAATGGGTTAGGTTGCGGAAGGCTATGGTGGTTATGCGGATGATATGGAAGGCCTAGGCAAAGATGCCAAAGTGCCAAAAATTTGATAGTGTCAAAAGTTGGTGAAACCAAGGTGAGGACCTCGGGCACGTCGATAGCTTCAAAACAAGCAAAATAACACTCAAATCGGAGTTCGGAGCGAAAAGTTATGATAAAAACGGTGAAAGAAGCTGATGCTGAAATTTTGAGGAAAGATTCTGGTTAGGCCGGAAGTTCCGGGCCTAGGGCCGGAAGTTCCGGGGGGTGGCCGGAAGTTCCAAGGGTCGCGGAAAATGTGCGGGGAGTCTGAGGGTTTTTGGGGTAAACTTTCTGTTTAGCCCGGAAGTTCCGAGGTAAGGACGGAAGTTCCGGGGGAGTCCGGAAGTTCCAGGGGTCGTGGAATTTCTTTCGGGACGAACCCTAAATTCCATATCTAAGAACAGGGGCGGAAAAACTCGATTTCCAAGGTCAAAATTGGGGAGATTTCATGGATGGAAATGGGGGAAAATATGGGGACGGCTAGATCCACTTGGGACACAACGAGTCCATGGATCAAAATCAACAAAACATCATCCAAACCAACAAATCATAAAAAAAAATTGGGGCTATTTTTGGTGGGGAATTTTTGAATTTGGGGAAGAAATCAAGCAAAAGAAGGCTAGAAACAAGGGGTGGGGGCTCCAAATTTGTGATCAACGTGGCTCATGATACCAATATGATATCATGAGACAAGCTGGCTCTGATCCAAGATTATGTAGGGTAGAACCCTAGGGCCCGATCTTTCATGAAATGGAGGGGATCCCATGAAGAACACAACAAAACAAGGCTTGAAAAAGAGGGTAGGGGTGCAAATTCGTGATCAACCTTGCTCTGATACGAAGATGATGTAGGGTAGAACCCTACAGCCCGATCTTTCACGAAATGGAGGGGATCCCGCGAAGAACACGAAGAACACAAGGGGGGAAACATGAGGGGAAAGAGAGGAATCACTCAAATCAATAAGAAACAATCACACATGTGCTAGATCATCGAAACACAAAGAGACACACGATCCGAATCCAACAAAGGATGATACACAGGTAACTAGTTCATCTTTGTGAGGAGGTCTTGAATCCACGAGGGGATCTTCCCGTGAGGGGTCTTGAATCCAAGGTGGATCTTCTCTGTAGAGGCCACGGTCTCTCTCGTGGAGTAGATCTGTATGGATGAGCAAAGCTCTATCTCTAAATGATCTAAACCATTGCTAACCCTAAAATGGTGGAGGTGGAGAAGTATATATAGTCTAGGGCCACGAAGGGGTAAGTGAGGGGCGAAACTGGTACATGGGCCTTGGCCCAGAGACTCTGCGCGCAGGTAGGCCGGAAGTTTCGGGCAGGGACGGAAGGTCTGGGATCCGGAAGTTCCAGGCTATCCAGAGAGTTGGCACGTTCGATCGTCTCCTGGAGTGTCGAGGGGCGGAGGTTCCGGGCTGGCTGGAAAGTCCGGGGGCCAGAGGTTCCGGGCTGTGGCCGAAAAGTCTAGGCCTGGCAGAAACTCTGCACAAGTCTTGACGCTGGTTGTTCTTCTCCTTGAGTCCTTGATTCCTGAGAACATGTAGTGTCTTGGCATTAAGTAGCAACCATGTCTCGGAAGAATGGAAAGGGAAAGGACTTAGGAACAAGTTCACCTTATGTCCAATGGCGTATGCTCGAGGTCGAGGTCTCGTCGTAGTGTACATGGGGATGATCATAGGATGCTCTATATCATATTTCGTACACTATGATTAATTATGTAATGTATATATACGTCGACAAATCACTGGAATTTAGCTACCATTTGTTCAGTTGCAATTGTTGCAAAATCTGATGAATGTTCTTCCTGTGGACACTATTTGTTCAATTGCATATTGTGGCGAATTTGCTTTTCGCATGCCGATTCAAATGGGATTTTTTTTGCTTTAACCTGGCAATGGCTCCGCACACGGTTCAACTAAATGAGTGTGTGCGATCCACATCAGAAAGCATACGTCACTCGTAGCAGAACCGTCGGTGATACACAGTAGATCGCAGACGATTTGCAGCACTACTACGTGTGTGTGTAGGGGCTCCAGAACCGTTTGTTATACCACATTATCGCACATGAGAGCTCAGAGTAAACCGTGCCCAATGTAAAATACAGTCCCAGACGTAAAATTTTCAGGAAACGTGTGGGATCCTAAACGAAAATCACACGTCACTCTTACAGCAATTGTCGGTGATACACAACAAATCACAATGGTCTGCAGCACTTGTATGTGTGTGAAGGGGCTCTTGAACCGTTTGTGATAGAAATTATTGCAAATGGTAATTGTTCGGAAACGTGTGAGATGGAGTAATGCATGGCAGACGAGTTCCGTAGAAAGCTCGTCTGCGATCGGGCACATATCGCACACAATTCATGTGACGCCCCTGATTCAATCATACACTAATCATACACGCAAACGTGTACGATCAAGATCAGGGACTCACGGGAAGATATCACAACACAACTCTACAAATAAAATAAGTCATACAAGCATCATATTACAAGCCAGGGGCCTCGAGGGCTCGAATACAAGAACTCGATCATAGATGAGTCAGTGAAAGCAACAATATCTGAGTACAGACATAAGTTAAACAAGTTTTCCTTAAGAAGGCTAGCACAAACTGGGATACAGATCGAAAGAGGCGCAGGCCTCCTGCCTGGGATCCTCCTAAACTACACCTGGTCGTCGTCAGCGGGCTGCACGTAGTAGTAGGCACCCCCCGAGTAGTAGTAGTCGTCATCGACGGTGGCGTCTGGCTCCTTGGCTCCACCGTCTAGTCGCAGCAATCGAGTATAGAAAAGGGGAAAAGAGGGAGCAAAGCAACCGTGAGTACTCGTCCAAAGTACTCGCAAGCAAGGAGCTACACTACATATGTATGCATTGGTATCAAATGGATTAATGGTATCATATGTGGACTGAACTGCAGAAAGCCGGAATAAGAGGGGGATAGCTAGTCCTATCGAAAGCTACGCTTCTAGTAACCTCCATCTTGCAGCAGAAGAAGAGAGTAGATGGCAAGTTCACCATGTAACATCGCATAGCAGAATCCTACCCGATGATCCTCTCCTCGTCGCCCTATTAGAGAGCGACCACCGGGTTATATCTAGCACTTGGAAGGGTGTGTTTTATTAAGTATCCGGTTCTAGTTGTCATAAGGTCAAGGTACAACTCGAAGTCATCCTGTTACCAAAGATCACGACTATTCAAATAGATTAACTTCCCTGTAGGGGTGCACCACATTTCCCAACACGCTCGATCCCCTTTGTCCGGACACACTTTTCTAGGTCATGCCTGGCCTCGGAAGATCAACACATCGCAGCCCTACCTAGGCACAACAGAGAGGTCAGCACGCCGGTCTAAATCCTATGGCTCAGGGGTCTGGGCCCATGGCCCATTGCACACCTGCATGTTGCGTACGCGGCCCGTGAGCAGACCTAGCCTCCCTTATACAAGAGCAGGCGTTCCAGTCCAACCCGGCGCGCACCGCTCAGTCGTTGATGTCACGAAGGCTTCGGCTAATACCACGACGTCGAGTGCCCATAACTGTCCCCGCGTAGATGGTTAGTGCGTATAGGCCAGTAGCCACACTCATATCAAATACCAAGATCTCGTTAAGCGTGTTATTTTGAAATAACCGCGAACGCCGACCAGGGCCAGGCCCACCTCTCTCCTTGGTGGTCTCAACCTGCCCTGTCGCTTCGTCACAAAGATCAACATAGAGGGCCGTCGGGAAAGTATGTCCTTCCAGCCCCCAATTTGTGAATCAACCGCGGGTACTCCTCGAGCCAACCCGACTTTAGGCATCACATGTATCATGTATAAAGTATATAGTATATACCCGTGATCACCTCCCGAGTGATCACGGCCCGACAGTATAGCATGGCAGACGGACAAGAATGTAGGGCCACTGATGATATTCTAGCATCCTATACTAAGCATTAGGGTTGCATGTAAGGTATCAACAGTAGTAGCAAGGGCAGGCTATTCATCAGGATATGATTAACGGAAAGCAGTAACATGCAACACTACTCTAATGCAAGCAGTACAGAGAAGAGTAGGCGATATCTGGTGATCAAGGGGGGGCTTGCCTGGTTGCTCTGGCAAGAGAGAGGGGTCGTCAACACCGTAGTCGTACTGGGTAGCAGCAGCGTCGGTCTCGGTGTTTAGCGAGAGAAGAGGGGGAAGAAACAATAAATATAATGCAAACAAATGCATGATGATGCATGACATGACAGAGCGTGATGCTAGGTGTGCCCCAATGCGGTACGAGGTGGTACCAGTGAAGGGCGAAAACATCCGGGAAGTATTCCCGGTGTTTCGCATTTTCGGACAGATGAACCGGAGGGGGAAAGTTGTGTGTTAGCTATGCTAGGGATGCGTGGCGGACGAACGGGTTGCGTATCCGGATTCGTCTCGTCGTTCTGAGCAACTTCCATGTACACAGTTTTGCCAACCGAGTTACGGTTTATTTTATATTAATTTTAAAAGATTTAAATCATTTTTAGGATTTATTTAATTAATTAAATCAACATTATCCAGAATAGTACTCGTTGACGTCAGCATGACGTCATTAGTCATCGTTGACCGTTGACCTGGTCAACCTGACAGGTGGGTCCCACCTGTCAGCGACACATTTTAATTACTCAATATTAACTAGCCTAACCAGGATTAATTAGGGGTGGGCCCCACTAGTCACTGACTACTTAATTAGTTAATTAGCTAATTAGCTTAATTAGGTAACTAATGTTTAATTTGTTTAATTAAACATGAGTAATTAAGTTAATTAATTCTTTAATTAATTAATTAATTATTATATATATATATATATATTAATTCCTTTTAAAAAAATCATTCCAGGGGCGTGGGGCCCCCTTGTCATAGGCACAGGGGCCAATAGCGGGCGACGGGCAGGCGGGCAGCGGGCGCAACCCGTACGGGTCGAGCCTGCTCGCGAGGCAGTGGGGCGAGGCCGCGACGATGCGCGGGCGGCCACCGGAGGCCGTTCGGGTGGCAATGAGCGGCGTCCAGCGAGGGAGCCGCGGCCGCGGTGAGGCCGGTCGCCAGTGGACGGAGCAGGAAGGACGGGAGGAATGTCGGGCGGTTGCAGACGTGCCGGATGCCGACTGCGACACTGGTGAGTGGGTGAGACGGCAGCGGTGGCACTGCAGGCCGGCGAGCGTGCGGGCGCGCGCAGTGGCAGGGGAGTAGGGGTGTGCACTCGCTGGGCCGGTGAGGAAGGCGAGCGCGGGGCCAGCGGAGAGTGGGCATGGTGGAGGCGAGCAAGGTGAGGCGGGTGGCGTGCACGCGCGAAAGCGCTGTGGGGGCAGGGGCGCAGGCACTTGCATGGAGGCGCGGCCGGAGCGGTGCAGAGCATGCGGGGGATGGAGGTCGCAGCGAGCGCTGCATGGGGCGCGGCGGGGGCCGGTCCGGCAGGGAGAGGCTGGCGGCTGTAGGTGCTGGGCGGGAAGCGCCCGGAGCGCGCGCGGGAGCGGCGAGCAGCTGCAGGGAAGTGGCAGCGGCAGGCTGCGGTGGCGAGGACGCGCGGGGCCGATGGCCAGGGGGTGCGGCCGTGGAGCCACGGGCG
>NC_057800.1:98558458-98711771 GCF_018294505.1 Triticum aestivum
GCCTCGATCCAGATCCAGTGGGGGGAGTGGGGGTGTGTGGGGGCGAGGGGAGTGGGGAGTGGGGCGACTGGGGAGGGAATTTAGGGTTCGGTCGCCCCATGGGTGATGTAGGCGCCGGCTGGGCCGGCCTATTTGGCACCGAGGCCATCTGGGCCATGGCCCAGCGAGGGGGTGTTCTCTTTTTTTTGATCTTTTCCTTTTTCTTTATTTTCTTTTCTGCTTATTTATTTCTTCTATCATGTTTTCTTTTAGCCTTTAATTTATTTTCAAATCTAAAAGATAAAAGTAGTTTCTAATTTAGTGTATCTAAATATACTACTTCCACATTAACTATGGACACCAATAAAATAGTTTAGTATTTTGTTAATTGTAAAAGTCATGTAATTAATTGTTTTTGATACTGTCATAATTATTTTAGAGCCTTTAAACACTTCTTCAGAGTTTTGTTTCGCCACCACAATTACCTATGATTTATCCGACACCTTTAGGACATTTTTGTTTTAGCGTTTCAAAACTTTTGTTGCTTGCTTGATTTTGAATTTGAATTCGAATCGTTTTCGAACTAACGCAAGGTTAGCAACAGTAATCGAGGTGACATGGCATCATTAGCAGAGGGTTACTGTAGCTTAATTATCCGGGCGTCACAATTCATATGTTGGCCCATGTGCCTTAGATACTGTATTCCAAACGTTTCATTACGAGACACCATTTGGTTTCATTGCGTTATTAGGAACATTTAATCACCGATCCCACATGTGTGACAGAATTTAGTGCGTGCTGCATCGCAAACAATTACATTTTGGCAAGGCGTCTGCATCCTGGATCCCTATTGTCGACGGTTTTTGGGTCGTGCATGAAGAACCCCCGTATCGCACACACTCAATTCGAGATAGTTTAAAATGCCACCACGGAAAGGGGTTAAAAACCATTTGTATAGCACCTCGTTGTACCAGTGTCCTATCAGATATAGGACGCCCATAAACCACAAAATTATTATTTTGAAAGTTATTTTTCTATTTTATTTAAAGGCTTTTTCTGGAGGCCAGAAATGGTCTTTTATAGGTTAAAATTATTTAATATTTTAAAAATATTTGAGAAAATTTAGGGAAACTCAGTGGACATATATTGTCCATATATAAGAGTTTAAACACATGGTCATGTTCGAAATATTGGACAAAACCCTCCAAAACCATTTCTGCATAATTCAAGAATTTGAAATATTTCTGAAAGAAATATTGTCAAATAAATGCAAGAAAATTCTAGAAAGCCACATATGCCTAATGTGATGACCTTGCCAAGTTTCATTCCAATCAAAATGTTTTTTGGTTCACAAAAGTGCCCCAAAACCATCCTTGTCCAGATCCAAGTTTGAGCAACCCCACATTGCCAACTATCTCCTTTTGATCTCAAATTTTGTGGACATGCTCTAATCCCAAAATGATGACACTACACCAAGTGATGCATCAAGGAGTATGGATTTGCATGGCTAGATCTAGCAAAACCCATTTATGTTGATTTTTAGGGTTTGCCAAAGTTACATTGGAAACTTTATCCAAATGAGTCCAAATTTGTACCACATTGCCAAATGATCATGAGTATAACCCCCATAAAGTGGCACAAGAAGGAGATTAGTGCAACCCAAGTTAGCATCAAACACCTTCTGCCATTATTTTAAATTCACTATTTTGACCACTTACACTATTCTCCTTGAGTTTAGCTTTTTACCATAGCTGACACTGATCACCTTCTACATCTAGTAAGTTTTTCTTGGCCATGGCTCAATTATTGGTGGGTGAAATCCCCACTTTCTCTCTGGACAACCCATTCTCTCACTCTCTCTCCCAACCCCTTCTCTCTTCTAGAGAGCTCCTAGAGGATCCAATGCCACAAACCCTTTGTTTACTCACCCTCAAAACCCCCAGACACTAGGAGACATGCCCGTGGCACTATTAAAATGCATGGCATGCCATGCACATGCTCTGGAGCACGCTACAGTGCAAATCAACACTATAGCTTCCCTATTCCAACGTGCCCGACCACCTCGGCTCTCTCCCGCATGCTTGCCGATGCGCCTCGGTGTCCGGGACACAACATGAAGTCAGCCCCCTCCTTCCTCTCTCCCTCCTGCCCCTCCCGCGTGTGAACATAGCGTCGTCCAGCTCCGCCACTCCCTATGCTCGCTTGGGCCCCGCCCCTGTCTCGCTCCGCTCCTCCTCTCCCTTCCCAGCAGCCTAAGCTACTCCCCCACAAGCATTGCTGACCCCTCTACGCTCACTCCCTCGACCTCCAGAGCGATAGCCGCGAGCACCCATGGGCGTCGTACATGGTGGGACTCGGGCAAGCTATTTAAGGCCACGCTGAACCCTGTTCTCTCCACCATTCGCCCTCTCCCACACCCTATCGACCACCTAGACCATCCACTTGTCCCCAGGAGGGCCCAAGCCCGAGCTCCACCGCCTCAGGTGGCCGTCGGTCTCGAGGTACAGGCCCCTCTGCCTCCGCTCTCGCCTGATCTTGAACCACCTGCCACTCTGAGCTTTTTCCCTCTATTTCCTGCATTGATTGCAGTCGAAGGTGACCGGAGCAACCTCCACCCGAAGCCTTGCCGCCAGCTTCCTCGTCGTTGGCGAACCGCTACACTCCGGCGGCCAACTCCATCTCCACCCGAACCGCGACTCCACCATGATCACGTCGGTGCCCTCAAATCTCCTCACTATCGACCACAACATCGCGAGTGAGCTCGCCACCCCCTCTGGCCGGAGGAAGACGACGAAGACGACCATGGGGCCTATCGATCAGCCTCACATCCTGACAGGCGGGGCCGGCCCACAGGTTTGAACCCCTCACGCGTGTGCACTAGTTCGTCACGGTAAGTGGAGGCGTATACCCTGAATACGCCTTCGACGTGGCCAGCCATGCGGGCTGATTATTTTCTGGGCATGCTGTAGTGTGGCCGTTTTGGCCCAGTTGCACTGTGCCTGTTTTCTTTTTCTTTTTTTTGAAAACTTCAAAAATTCCACGGATTACGATATTTGTCCAAATGAAATAATCCCAACACCAAATTTTTTCTAAAAATCACACCTATTTAATGGTTTAACTTTCTAACAAATCCATCACAATTTTCTGTACTGTTCAAATTTAAATTCAAATTTGAGCAATTAAAACCATCTATGAAAATCCATTTCTCTTATTCATAACTCCAAATCCAAAACTAAGATTTTTTTGCATTCTTCATTTTCACTCTATTATTATTTTTAAATAAGTTGATTTTTATGAGCACTTATATTTTTCTATTTTTGCTATTACCTTATTTTCTCGTTGTTCCTTTGTGACGAATAGATCTCGTGTTTGACAAAATAGTTGGAGAAGAAGAAGGAGAAGGACTTGAAAACCTTGAAGACCAAGCCAACCAAGGCAAGCAGCCCTTTGACCATGATACCCCTCTATTGTTCATTGGTAAATTTTCATATGCATGATGATGACATTGATGATGAGCTTGTTACGACCGTTACATTGATGTATACCCGTTGATAGTTGCATGTTCGTAGCTCTACCTTGTGCCTAGAGATATGATGAATACTTGATTTTGACGCATGATGTTGCATCTATGACATGATCACTGATGCGGCTTGAACTACGTCGGTATTTCCCGAAAGAGGAAGGGATGATGCAGCACAACAACAATAGGTATTTCCCTCAGTGATGAGACTAAGGTTATTGAACCAGTAGGAGAACACACAACACAACGTGAACAACACCTGCACACAAAGAAAAAAAATACTTGCAACCCGACGTAAAAGAGGGGTTGTCAATCCCTCCCGGGAAAAAGATAGGTAAAAATTGTAGTAGATTGGATAAATAGATCTTGCGAGAATGCGAGATAAAATAAGTAACCATAAATTGCAGCAAGGTATTTTTGAGTTTTAGGATTAATAGATCTGATAATAAAAGGAAATAAAAATGCATCTCGAAGGAAAATATGATAAAGAAGAGACCCTGGGGCCATAGATTTCACTAGTGGCTTCTCTGAAGAAAAATAGCATACATTGGGTAAACAAATTACTGTTGGGCAATTGATAGAACTTCAAATAATCATGAAGATATCCAGGCAATGATCATTATATAGGCATCGCGTCCAAGATTAGTAGACCGACTCATTCCTGCATCTACTACTATTACTCCACACATCGACCGCTTTCTAGCATGCATCTAGTGTATTAAGTTCATGGAGAAATGGAGTAATGCAATAAGAACGATGACATGATGTAGACAAGATCTACTCATATAGGAATAGACCCCATCTTGTTATCCTTAATAGCAACGATACATACATGTCGTTTCCCCTTCTTTCACTGGGATTGAGCACCATAAGATCGAACCCATCACAAAGCACCTCTTCGAATGGCAAGAAAAATTGATCTAGTCCGTCTAACTAAACCAAAGATTCAAAGAAGAGATATGAGGCTATAAGTAATCATGCATATAAGAGAACAAAAGAGTCAAATAACTTTCATGCATAAAAACATAGATCTGATCATAAACTCAAAGTTCATCCGATCCCAACAAACACACTACAAAAAGATTTACATCAAATAGATCTCCAAGAGACCATTGTATTGAGAATCAAAATAGAGAGAGCGAGAGGAAGCCATCTAGCTACTAACTATGGACCCGCAGGTCTATAATGAACTACTCACGAATCATCGGAGAGGCACCAATGAGGATGATGAACCCCTCCATGCTTGTGTCTAGATTGGATATGTGGTTTCTGGAACTTGCGGTGGCTAGAATTGTTTTTTGTCGGCTCCCCTAGTGTTTCTGGAATATTGGGGTATTTATATAGCAAAGAGGTGGTGCGGGAGGTCACTGAGGTGGGCACAACCCACCAGGGCGCGCCTGGGCCCCCAGGCGCGCCCAGGTGGATTGTGCCCCCCGTCGGGGCACCCCTCTAGTACTTCTTTGGCCCATCGTGTGTCTTCTGGCTCAGTAAAATTCTCCAAAAAGTTTCGCTGCGTTTGGTCTCCGTTTGGTATTGTTTTCTATGAAGTAAAAAACAAGCAAAAAATGGCAACTGGCACTAGGCACTATGTCAATAGGTTAGTGTCACATCCCTAGTTCTGGTATGACCTAGGCTAGCTAGTCATGTGTGCATCACGTTTAAATTTCATTTAAATTTGAAATGGGGATTTGTAAAACCCTCAGAAACCATTTCTGGAAATGACCCAGATAAAAATTTCTCCAAAAAGGTCCAAGAAAATGTTCATGTCTCTCTCTGAAAATATTGGGCAGACGTAAAATTCAAACCAATATTTTTAGGGGCTCATAAATATTTATTTTGGCCATTTGGAATTAATCCAGTAATTATTTGCATTGGATAAACATTTATATATATATATATATATATATATAATATTGTCCAATAATTCTGAATTTTGGTGAGGGGCTTTGGAATAATCCCTTAGGCCCCTGCAAAAATTGTCAGAATTAAATAAAATGATTTAGTATTTTTATTAAATCAAAAAAAATGTCAGAAAAATAGAAAAGAAAACAAAGTAAGGGAAAGGCTTACCTGGCCATACCTGGCGGCCCAGCTGGCCAGCCCACCAGGGGCAGCCCCGTCTTCTACCTCTTGCCAGTAGGCAGAGGAGAAGCCGGGCACGACGCACGCCGTGGCCACGTCTCCCCGCCACCTCCTGCTTCCCCTCCTCGTCGCTCTGGCCTCCCTGGACGACGCCACGCGCCGCCCCGTTCCCCTCTCACTCTCCCGTGCCCATTCCTCTCCTCTCCCTCGCTCTCTCTCACTGCACCGGAGCACTGCCATCACCGCCGTTCGCCATAGCCGTAGCCGCAGCCTCCCCCTCGCCTCTCTGACAAGCCCGAGAGCTTCGCCGCATCTCCCTCTTCCTCTCCATCAAGCAACAAGATGTCGGACGCCCTGTGGAGCCGCCGTCGCCATCGTCTTCCTCCTCGGACGCCGCCGACCGCTGACTCTGATTCACCGTCTTCAGCGCCTCCCTGAGCCCACTGGCCTGCTCAGCAACTCCGCCGTGAGCTCCCGCCTCGCATCCCCCTCCCCCCCCTTGTCTTTTGCACACTGCAGCTGTGATTCCGGTCGAGGCGGAACTCCGGCCGCCGCAAAAGCTGCTGCCGCCGTCGATTTAGTCCACTCTGGCGCAAGCCGTTGCCTCCTTTAGATGCGCGAGACCTTCAGCTACCCGTAGACGCAAACCACGCGCAAAACCGAGCCCCGTAGCTGTTTTCCGGCGAGTTTCCGCCGCGGTTGAGGTCGTCGCCGGCCAAACTACGATGGGCTGACGTGGATGTTTAGTTAGGCGCTAATCACCACTAACCCCTCTGTAACAGACACTGACAGGCGGGCCCCGCAACAGGTCAAATCCCAGTCAACACGGGATTAACTCCCAGTTAACAATGAGCCAATGACATGTGGGACCCGGTCGTCGGGTTTGACTCGGACAGCTCCTTTAACCTGCTGACGCCATGCTGCCGTCATGCTGATGCAATATATCATTTTCTGGTATTAAAATAAATCAGGAAATTCCAGAAAATGATATAAACTTGAAAAATTCATAGAAATTCAACCGTAGCTCAGATTGAAATAATTTATATATTAAAAATTATCAAAAAAATTCAATCTATCTATCTGTACCATTTTCATGCATGACAAACCATATATACATGTTGTATATATGAAAACACACTTATGGCATATCTAAGAGCTTATGTTAGAGGTGCATTTGAATCTTTAGTTCAAATGGACTTTAACCAAATGAATGCTAGTTGCATTAGCTCAAACAACATCACATACTCATGCCATGTTCATGCATCATAATGTTGCATATGCTTGTGTTTGATTTTCGACACCGTTCCTTCTCGATAGGTCCTGCTCCGGAAAGTATTCGAGAGTACCTATCAATGGAGCAGTGCCCCCCTGTTGATCTACCAGGCAAGCAAACCCCCTTGTTCATTCCGATACAATCCTACTCTCTCGCTCCTGCTATCATTATTGCATTAGGACAACAACGATTCAACTGCTACTTTATGCTGTGGTAGTTGAACCCATTCCTTTGCATGACCTGTCATTGCCACAGTAAATAGTTAAAACCCACTAGAATGTGTAGGAGTTGATTGAGCCATGTTGTGTTCTTGCCATGCCATGCCTGCTATTGCTTAGAGTTGTGTCAAGTCTGATTCATCGGGAATGAATTGTAGTGGTACGATATGTTCTGGTGCTGAGAGTTAAGCGTGTGAACACGATTTGGTAAAGGTAGCGGTGAGAGGCCATGTAGGAGTACATGGTGGGTTGTCTCACTGGAACCGTCCTTAAGAACTGAGTTCTGTGTAAGTTGTCCAATGACTAATTACTACCACACATTGGGCTCCGGGCGCTCCAAGCTCTCTCAATTTATTAGCCAACTTGATCTTTGTCCAGGAGTTGCAAATAGTGTCTGGTGTTTGTAGGTAGTGTTACTAGTCTACCAAGTGGCACCCGACCAGGTGGGCTTGGGACAGACTAGGCACAAGTAGGATGGTGTACCAAGCGTAGATCCATCCGCCGAGGTGGGCTTGGGAACCCTGCACACATCGTTTGGGGCCGTGAGCGACACCCCGGCCGGATCTCCTTGCGGATGGAACCCGAATAGGCGATAAACCTGGACTAGAGTCTTGTGTGGTTAGTCAGGTCGTGGCCGACACCCTCGCCAGGCTTCCGCTTGAAGGTTGCCGAGATACATGACGTGTACATGGTGGTAAGTGGTGAGAGCGTGTGTGAAGAAGTACACCCCTGCAGGGTTATCATGATCTATTCGAATAGCTGTGTCCTCGGTTACGGACTTCTTGGATGCTTATGTGGTACATAGACAACTTGAAGTGGATACTTTAAAATGCTCAAGACAAGTGTGAGTGCTATGGATGGCCTTCTCGTAGGAAGACGGGAATGAATCCATAGTAGTGTATTGACGTGGTGATTAGTGGACTCGTGTGCACCACCTCAAAAGAGTTACCAGCAGTCGTACTACAGGATAGCCACCGAGTCAAAGCTGGCTTGCTGCAACTAAACTCCACATTACCTTCTTGATACAAGTGCATGTATGATAGGATCTGATGTAAGTCTTGCTGAGTACCTTTGTACTCATGTTGCTTTATTTATGTTTTTGCAGCGGAGACTTCGGTCTTACTAGTTTACGTGGACTTCGACAAGTAGCTTGTACCTCAGCTACGATCTTGATCGGATGTTGTAGATAGTCGGGCTCCTCAGCCTTTTTCATTTGTAGTTGTCTGTACTCAAACATGTAATGCTTCCGCTTGTTGCTTGTATGCTCCGAATGATGGGTCATGTGACCCTTGCTTGTACTTAATGCTATGTGGCTCTTTTGGGCCTTTATCTATATGAGTTTGCGTTATGTTGTGATGCCATGTTGTACATCACATACTTGCATGTTATGCGTACGTGTAACTTGAATTGCTATGTGTGGGATCCGACAATCTGGTTGTTTATCCTTGGCAGCCTCTCTTATGGGGAAATGTAGTCTAGTGCTTCCTTGAGCCATAGTAGTCTGCTACAGCCCGGTTCACCGGAGTCCTGCTAGCCCAGCACTACTGCTCAGGACACTTGACTGGCCGACATGTGTTTCACTTCGTTCCTGTGTCTGTCCCTTCGGGGAAATGTCACATGGTGACTTCCGGAGTCCTGCCTAGCCTGCTACAGCCCGGGTTCCCCGGAGTCCTGTTAGCCTAGTGCTACAGCCCGGATTCATATGCTGTTGACCGACATGCTCGATGTGATTCATGTATGCCTGTCCCCATAGGTTAGCACCGCTTTGAGTTCACGACTAGCCATGTCAGCCTGGGTTCTTTGTCATATGGATGCTAGCGACACTATCATATACGTGAGCCAAAAGGCGTAAACGGTCCCGGGCCAGGTAAGGTGGCACCCGTGGGAATACCATGCGTGAGGCCGCAAAGTGATATGACGTGTTACATGCTAGATCGGTGTGACTTAGGATCAGGGTCCCGACAGCTTTGGTATCAGAGCCTGACTGCTTGTAGGATTTCCAAGCCAACCTGGTCGAAGTTGAGTCTAGAAATTCTTTGGTTATGTAAGGGAATTGATTGTGGAAGGGAACGTAAGGCTCTTTTTACTCCTTATATCTCATGCCCTTCTGATCTGAGTCATCCTATCTTTCCTACGGGGTTAAGGAACTAGGCTTTCTTTTATGTCTATCAGGATCACGTGTTACTACTCCATAGTCACTTAGGATTGGTTGATCAGAGTCATATCCCAGTTCGAGTACCTCTAGTGTAGCCTGTTTAGTAATATCTCAGAACCTTGAGTGATGATGTCGAGTATGGTGCTACCCCGTCTTTCGCAGAATGTCTCATTCTGAGCATTTTACTGCCGTTATGCTGCCGGAATTGTCCTAGGAGTTTGAGATACTAAATATCCTTGTGCTACATGTTGCATCCTATAGTTGTTGTTGACCTCGTCCTTGGTTCCGCTTCTCAGGATGTCGTCAATTAACCGAAGTTCTGTTGCTTGTTGCCTGAACCACGGAGGTGGTAGGGATGAGGAGGATCCTCCCGACCAACCTTCATTGGCAGAGTTCATGATAGAGATGGAGACGAACAAGCGTGAGTCTAACCGCTTGTTGGCACGTATCGAGGAGAACACCGCACATCGGTGCAAAGAGTCAGCGACCATCCAGGATTTCATTGATTTGAAACCTCCCACCTTCCATCATTCCATTGATCCACTCGATGCAGATGACTGGCTCCATAGTATCACACACAAGCTGCGTTCTGCGAACGTAGCTGAAAGTGACAAGGTCACTTATGCTGCATATCACCTGGAAGGTCCTGCTAGTCTGTGGTGGCAGAACTATGAGGCTATGCTTCCAGCTGGTCAAATTCCTACCTGGAGAGATTTCACTGAGGCTTTTCGCAAGCATCACATTCCTGAAGCCCTCATCGATCGCAAGAGAGAAGAGTTCTGTAGTTTCACCCAGGGTAAGATGGCTGTTGATGCTTACAGTAGAGAGTTTGAGAACCTCGCCTGCTATGCTACAGAAGAAGTGTCCACAGATGCCAAGAAGCAGGCTAGGTTACGGAAGGGTCCCAACCCCAAGTTGTGTCGTGATCTCCACTTGCATCGTTGCAATACATTCCATGCTCTTGTGAACAAGGCCATTAATGCAGAGACAGCTCAACTCACCTACGAGGAATCTTGTAAGCACACCCGTGATTTGGGTTCTTCCTCCAGTTCTAGTTCTCAGAAGCGCCGGATTTGGGTTCCAAACTCCGCTCTTCCACCTAGTTATACACCAAGGCCTTCTTGTGTGGCACCTCACCCAGTTCAACCATATGCTACACCCATGCCTATTGGTAGACCACTTGTCAATGCGGGTCCTTGTCCTACCTCCAAGATTTGTTACAAGTGCGGAGAGCCAGGCCACATTGCCCGTATTTGCACTCAGACCCGTGTGGCTCCACCCTAGCCCGAGAAGTCTGTTGGCCGTGGTAGTAAGCCTTCACACCAGATGATCAGTGCCAAGTCAGCTCCCACTGAACTTGGACGTGTGCATCACGTCTCAGCTAAAGACGCTCATGATGATCCAGATGTCGTTCTTGGTACACTCCTTGTCAACTGTCACCCAGCTTCGGTTCTATTCCATACCGGGGCATCTCACTCCTTCATTTCCGAAAGTTATGCCCGTTTGCACGACATGTCATTTTGTGATATGCCCTCCCCACTACTCATTCAAACTCCTGGATCCAAGTGGCAAACTTCTAGGATAAGTTATGGAAATGAAATACATGTTGACAGACTTGTATTTCTAGCTTCCTTGATATCCCTCAAGTCTTCAGATATTAACATCATTTTGGGTATGGACTGGATGAAAGCTCATTATGCCAAGATTGACTGTTACACCAGGTCTGTTCAGCTCACACACCCCTCTGGCAAGGTAGTCACTATCTCCACCAAAATTGCAAGGCGTCAACTATATTCTCTAAATGCCAGCCCTCTTCCTGACCTTGAAGATATTCCGGTAGTCCGCGACTTTCCGGATGTCTTTCCAGAAGAACTGCCAGGTATTCCACCTGACAGAGATGTAGAGTTTGTTATAGATCTTATCCCCGGAACCGCCCCAAGTTCTAGGAGACCTTACAAGATGGCAACCTTAGAACTAGCTGAGCTTAAGAAACAACTCGATGAATCCTTGCAAAAGGGTTTCATCCGTCCTAGTTCTTCTCCCTGGGCTTGCCCTGTCCTCTTCGTCAAGAAGAAGGATGGTACGGACCGAATGGTTGTAGATTATCGTCCCGTTAATTTGGTCACGATAAATAACAAGTATCCGCTCCCCAGGATCAACGATCTGTATGATCAGCTTGCTGGATCCTCAGTCTTCTCCAAGATGGATTTGAGGTTAGGCTACCACCAAATCAAGATCAGAAATGGGGATATTCCTAAGACGGCTTTTGTCACTCGTTATGGTCAGTACGAGTACACCGTCATGTCCTTTGGTCTAACCAATGCTCCAGCTACTTTCTCTCGCTTGATTAACTCGATCTTCATGGAGTACTTAGATAAGTCCATCGTGGTTTACCTCGATGATATCCTTATTTACTCGAAGAACGAGGAAGAGCATGCCGAACATCTTAGACTTGTGTTAGAAAAACTCAAAGAGCACCGCCTTTATGCCAAGTTCTCCAAGTGCGAATTTTGGTTGCCAGAAGTGACCTATCTCGGCCACGTAATCTCTGGTAAGGGCATTGCTATCAATCCCGAAAGAGTTCAGGCCGTTCTTGATTGGACTCCGCCTGAAACAGTTAAGCAAGTTAGGAGTTTCCTTGGTCTAGCCAGTTATTGTCGCCGATTCGTTGAGAACTTCTTCAAAGTGGCCAAACCTCTCTCAGAACTTCTCAAGAAAGATAAAAAGTTTGAGTGGTCCCCACAGTGTGAGCACAGTTTTCAGGAACTAAAAAGACGCCTGACTTCTGCTCCCATACTTGTGCCACCGGACTTCACTAAGGACTTTCTTATCTATTGTGATGCCTCACGACAGGGACTAGGTTGCATTCTTATGCAAGATCGCCATGTGATTGCCTATGCATCTCGACAGTTGCATCCACATGAGGAGAATTATCCTACACATGATCTAGAGCTTGCAGCCGTAGTCTATGCACTTAAGACATGGCGACATTACCTTCTCGGTAAACGTTGCGAGATTTACACCGATCACCAGAGTCTCAAGTATATTTTCACCCAACCAGATTTGAACCTTAGGCCAAGACGTTGGTTGGAGTTGATCTCAGATTATGATTTAGGGATTACCTACACCCCAGGTAAGGGGAATGTCATGGCTGATGCGCTAAGTCGTAAGTCCTATTGCAACAATCTCATGTTGCAGCAGGGCCAACCACTTCTCCATGAGGAATTATGTAAGCTTAACCTCCACCTTGCTCCTCACGGATTCCTTTCTACCTTGGTGGCGAAACCTACTCTTGTGGATCAAATCATCTCTGCTCAGCAGCAGGATACGGGAATTTCCCGGATCAAGAGAAACATTAACAAGGGAGTTGGTGGTAGTTTCTCTGTAGATGATCGTGGTGTTGTTTTCTTTCAGAGTCGCTTGGTGGTTCCCAAGAATCAACATCTTCGACAATTAATCCTTAAGGAGGCACATGAATCTCCTCTCACGATTGTGACACCCCAAAATTTTGGCCTTGCTTTAGTGGAATAAAATTTTGCCAGGATTTAAAACTTTGAATTTTTGAGCTCCATTTCGATTTTTAAATCATTTCCTTCCCTGTTATTATGAGCTTTTCCCAAAGAGAAAACTTTTCAAATGTGTTATTGGGCTTGATTAACCTCTCAAGTAAAACTTTCCCTTATCCAATATAACTAATTAACTAATTTAGTTGCTTGATCAGTGTTTTCTTGAAAATGGATTTTAAGGTTAAATGGCCATATTTGAACTACAACCATTTGATAAATTCACTTAAAATTTCCACAAAAACTTGGTGATGTCATGTGATGTTTTTAAATCACTTTTATGCTAAAATATATTTAATTCATGAAATATTTTGAGCCTTGCACTCAATTTTTCTTCTCTGGTCCAGAGTGCATTTTGCACTACAACCTATTTAAATATTTCTTTAAAACTTCTACCAAAATTAGGGGAGGTCACTAGGAGCCTATTATTTCACTTTGTGCAAAAACCTATTTATGTTCTTTGAAAAATTTGAGTGAATCAACCTCATCTTCATTCTGGACCAACTTGATGGTTTGTACAGCAACCATGTTTTTACTTGCTCTTTAACCCTTAATCTTTTCTCCTACTTGTAGACAGCCCTGTTAAACCCTTAAGTCCAGGAGCAAGCACCTTTTGGATCATTTTTGGTTCATGAAATAATGCTATTTATTTCCTGACCAGAATTGAAATTCTGCTAAAGTTACACTAACAAGTTTCTGCTTTTGGCCAAATAACCTCACAACTCTCTCTTTCATCCACAGAGACACTGATCTGGAAGATTTGGCCCCTCCAAGACCTGCCTAGATGCCTCTGGCATTTTGTCAAACACCTTTCAGGCATGATCAGTTTTGACATGAGTCCTTGTTTGCACCATGGACTTACTCCCCTGACCAGACCAGCATGTCCAATGGTTTTGCCTTAAACTATAACCCCACCCTGCTAACTTTCTTGTGGTTTGGAGCCCCCTAACATGCCATAGAATTTCGTCGAGCACGTCCTGTGCGTGCACTGGACGCGCCCAGAGCGCGCAAATTGCAGCCACGCGCCCGAGCCGACACGCTGGCCCCCACGGCTTTGGCCCGCTCTGCAGAACCTCGCCACGCTCTCCCCTTCTCTCAGCTACGCGCCAAGCCGCCCCTCGCCGCGCCCGGCAGGCCAAGCACTAGCCGCCGCCGCCGCCCGACAGCCCTGCGCCGTTCAGCGCCGCCCAAGCCACTCACGCTCGCCACCTGGCCCCTGGAACAGCGCGTGCTCATCCGCAGCTTCGTCCCCTAGCGCTCGTCGCCGCCACGTCGCCCTAGCCACAGAGAGGCGGTTCGCCGGAGAGCTTATCCACGGCCGCCGCGGAACCGACCTCGGGGCGCTATAAATGGACACCCCGAGCCCCTTTGAGCACGCACGCGACCTCAAACCACCTCCAGAGGACCCCCATTGGCAGCCAATCGACCCGGGGAGGCCTCCTTCCTCATCTCCGGCAACCACGGCCGCTGCCAATGCCCCAGCCATTTCGGCATCACCGAGGCCTCTCCCTCTCCGTTCTCTCCGCCAAGAACCTCCTCATCCTCTCGTGAGCCTTTTCCCCTACTTGATTTTGATCGGGAGCCAACGCCGCCACAAAGTCACTTTGTCACCGAAGCTTCCTCCGTCGCGCAGCTCGCCGCCGGCAGCTCACTCCGTCCCCGCCGACCCAACAACTACCGGGAGGACCGCCCCAACCTTGCGGATCCATCCCCACCCTCGGGGTCCCGCGAGGAGCAGCCAAACGCCGGCGACGATCGCCGGAGCCCCGCTCCGCTCGGGCAGAGGAGGGACACGACGCGCGGCGACTGGTCAAACCTGACCAGTGGGCCCCTTGGACCCACTGTCAGTGACCCTGCGCCTATCCACGTCGGTTAAGTGAAGGCGTATTTTCCCCAGTACGCTTTCCCCGCTCCGAAAACGTAATCCCTTCCGAAACGTTTTCTTTTCTATTTTATTTTAAAAACAGATTTTGACCACAACTTTGACTGGTTATAACTTTTTAAATATAACTCCAAATGAGTTGTTTCTTTTTCCTACCTTCCTTAAATTTGGTCTAGTTTATTTTAAGATTTATTTGAAAAAATTTCAAACAACTTTTTGGTTCTGTTTTTGAAATGTGTGTTAATTCAAATATATTTTTAAATAGGATTTTGGGGAGAGAGAAGAAGCTTTCAAAAGTTTTGGAGAGCACCTCACCCCTCCACAACATTGAAGGCAAGCATTCTGAACCCCGGCATAATATTTTTGGTGTGATCGTTGATACATTTATAACACCACCGCATTTCGAAGGACTTGTTATTTCATGTGATATGATCATATGCATGGGTGCATGTTGCTGATTTCCATGCTGTTGGAAATGGATCCACTTGTGATGATAATCACCCTCATGTGCCTTGCATGCATACCGGCAGGAACCCGGGAAAACCTCGGCCTTGGGTAGGCATGAGTTTGTCGCCGGTCTCCGTCGGGACGGTTATGTCTGGTATGGCATGGTAAGGTGATATGAGCGGTGACTTTGTTGGATGAAATATATTCGTCATGCTAATCATGCAGGAAATACTTGAACCTCCTGAGTCGACCGTAGATCGAGTCTTGTTCCAGTAACCCCCATACTTGTTTCGTACTACCACTCGTCTCTACAGTAAGTAGAGTACGGTTCAGTAAGTTGTCAACCTCTTTCCAGCACACACCGTACAGAGAGGCCATGGTGGAAGATACCGGTTGTAGCTGGTAGGCAGGCCACCTGGTCCGGGGGCATGGGTGCTTCCGGTTGGGACCGAGAGGGGAGGCCACCCCTTATAGCGCGCGATATAAATTTGATCCCATGCTACGCGAGGTTGTAGCCTCCCCACTTAGAGTTTGCTTAACAGGTGTCGTGGGTGATTCCAGACACGTGTGAGATAAGCTGGTGTGTGCAAGTTAGGTGGTTTTCAACAAAAAGGCCATAGACGGAATTAGTCCCGATGGACTAAAGAAATCCGTTACTCGTGGGTAAAGAGTACACCCTCTACAGAGAATAAACCTATTCGAATAGCCGTGTCCATGGTTAAGGATTACAGTCTGGGATGGGTCAGGTGTCGGTCTTAGTGTTGGTCTTCGGAAGTGAAACTGTTAACCAGAAAATGGAATTACTACTCGTGACTTGTGATATCTATGATTATTATTATTGTTGACTAACCCGTGATATTATTGTTCTTACCGAAAATCTCTGGGATGGTTCTACCTCCGGGATATTCATTATGATTGTTCCTTTTAAAGCCCTTTATGTGGCGTCGCTCAGACACCCGACTGTGGCACTTCTTTTAAAGCCCTTATGTGGCGTCGCTCAGACACCCGACTGTGGCATTTCTTTTGAAGCCCTTTCTGTGGTGTCGCTTAGACGCCCGACTGTGGCATTCCTTTTAGAAAGCCCTTTATGTGGTGCTGCTAAGACGCCCGACTGTGGCATTGCTTGTTATTTGTTTCATAAATTTTTATACTACCATGTTATTGCATTATTATAAATAACTTGCTTGCACGCATCAGAGTTTCATTTATCTACTGTGACTGACGTCATGAGCATAAAATAATTTTAGCACATCATTGTTATATTATACCTGTTTTCATAATGTTTGCGAGTACATTCAAAGTACTCACTGGCTTGTCCCTGGCTATTGTCTTGGCCAGATTATCTTGCACGGAGACGAGCGACGCGATGCCAGCCCCGGAACCCACTCAATGGAGATAGCAGCCGCGCAAAGATAGGAATTAACCTGGTCAGCTATTCCCGTGGGAAATGGAGTCCCATAGACACAGATGTTTCACAACCCGCTTCCGCCATCAACCACTAGAAACCATTTGTTGTACTCACAGGCCAGAATGGTCTTGTACTACATATTTTGTATTTTGCTTGGAATTTCTGTATCAAGTTGGAGCCTCATCAGCTAACAGTAATCCTGGGGCTGATGAGCACGACGGTCTTTTCTGGAAATTTATTACCCGGAAAACCCGGTCGCGACAGACTTGGTATCAGAGCCAGGCTGACCATTGGCTAATCCTATCTTAGCCAGGTCAATAAACTAGGCAAACCAACCCACCAGACCTTAACCAAACCCCAGCCAAGCTTCTCGTGAAAAATAGCCACACAGTGACCCAACACCTTTTGGAAGTCGGTGCCCAACCTATCAACCAAACCCGTCACTCATGCGCAAGTGACCGGCCCCTAAATAGTCCTTTCTCACAAGCGTGCGAAGGAAGACTCCGTCCCCTTTTTCCTATAAAAAGGGCGCGCTAGCACGAAACCAGCACAGCACAGCCGCTACCCCAAACCGAGCCACAATGCCTGGACCTATAGTGCACAACGAAACCATAGCAACCAACCTTGGAGGTTTTGTGACCATCCTCGCAAACCTTACCCGTCGTGCCTACGCATTAGAGGAGCCACCAGAATATGTTGTGTATCAAGGACCCATGAGCGGTGAAGACCGCCAATTCTGGGCCACTATGCACATTTACGGTAGGAGTCTAGCACCCGAGCGTCCCTACCGGTTCACCGGAAGAACTACTTCCTTTGAGCCACAAGCCATCCAGCTAGCCGCTCAAGAGGCTATAGTTCATCTCAGGCACTTGTCGCCCAGAGTTAACTGTCGCTCGTTCCACTACTACCCCAGACGTGAAGGGTATGGTAGACCACCCCAAGTTGCCAATGGAGATCACGAGACGGACCCCGCATTGTTGCACCTAGTGCGCTATGTAAGGGCACTAGAGGCACTGTTCGACCAGATCACTATTGATCTAATCGCAGCTCGTGGAGAGCTGGTTCGTCGAGCCCCGGCGAGAGAAGAAAACGAGCCCAACACCGACAACCCAGTCGTGTTGTTTGGACAACCTATCGAGACCCCGAGATCTGCCCCAGCCATCGGCCAAGGTGCTGCGATAACCCCAGAGGTGCTTCGACGCATTTTGGGAGCACACTCCAACGGGGTTGTGGCCAACAATCCCCGCAATGGTCATTCTCACTACCCCGACCCTGCAGTTCCTCCGCCATCTCCGACTAATCCCGGCAGAGAGACACGTGGAGAAGCCTCGACATCCACCAGGCACGCCCGTTTAGACATAAACGAGGTGGACTAAGCCGTATGAGTAGCACCAAGTTTCAATGTATCCTCGCTTTGTAATCATGCGACCGTGTATATTAACGCAGCCTGTCGTTGTGCCTCTGTCTTAATAATAGCCTTGCATATTTGGTCAGCGCATAGCTGCATAATTTTCCGGGCACAACTACCAAAACCAACCCGACGACAACCACAGTAACGCGTCTTTTTATGAGATATGTGTATCTCTGACACTGACCCGACCTTTGGAGCTAAGCTGGCAAATTTATTACCATTCACCACGGTAAAACGATCCGGCTCCATTGCTATATAAAGGCCACCTTGTGACCTTACCGAGCAACCCTCACTTTGTGCACAACACTCACGCTTTTTCCTGTCATGCCGAACCCCAGCATTCATCTGAGAACCCCAGATGCAACCCCAGGTAGCTTTGTCAAAATATTGTGGGATTTTACCCGCAGTACCATGGGTTCTACCTAGGCACCCCAGTACGAGCTGTTCAAATCAAGGATCACCCCATCCACCTCAGAATATTGGGCAGCAGTACACATTCCTCCTGTAGACCCCAACCAAGATCCAACGGAAGTTTCCTTCGTGGGGAAATCTATGCCAACCCCACACTTGGCCATAGAAGCCGCTGCGAAAGAAGCGATTGCTCGTCTTCGATCCGCAGTACCCTATGCCCGCAAACGAGGATATCACTACTTTCCGAGCCGTGCAGCACCCGGAGAAGTAACATCTTTTCCCGGTGGACGTATTGAGAGAGACCCAGTTCTGGCCAACCTTATCCAGTACATCATTGCTCAAGAGCATTTAAATCAGCGAGTGATGGATTATCTCCAGAGCCTCGTAGATTTAAATCCTCAGATTGCCATCGGCAGACCACTGAGACCCGACACAGAGAGACGCATACATCGACTGGTCAATCCACTGCCTCCAATTGAAGAAGAATGTATCCCTTTACCAGAGACATTTTATCAGGACCCCGCCCAGTTACCATTTTCATTTTATACGTCACTACTGTATTTGTTCTTTGCAGCATTTATTTATGTGTGTGACTTATGCGTAATACCCTGAGTTTGTACGACGAGTCAATTATTTGGCTTCTACTAATGTGTGTAGTTTTTGTTGGGGTTTATGCTCCTTTAAATTAACTGTTTTTCCCTCGCAAAATCCTGGAGTGAGATTTTCTTTTCCCTGAGTTGCTACATCTACACTTTCTCACGACATGGATTATTTAATTTCACTCAGCACCACGAGCAGACTCACAACCATAATCATTCGGACACATACACTGTTTGCAAAACTTTGCAACGGTGTTACATCCAGCTAATCACCCCTAACAACAGTTAGCACCCGGCACACCCCATCTACTCCTCATGATCACCACCACCGCGGAGAACCAACACCCGAGCCGCGGCATCGCGATACTCGTCGAAGATCATCGCGCACAGGAGCACAGAGAGCCCCAGCAGTGTCGCCAGCCCTCCGCATATCAGGATCACAAACCAGTCCGGCATCGCCTCCGCCATTAGAGCCTCGACCGAGCTTCTGTAAGAAGTAATGGAGAAAGAAGGAGGAGGAGAAGTGAGGCCAGGTGTGAGGAAGAAGAGAGAGGCACCCCGGCCGTTTTTATAGCTCGAGCTCGGTGTACGGTGGGCGAAGTCCACCAACGCCGCTCGTCGCCGATCGCCGGTGTTCGGAGTCGAATCCGCGAGCAGTGTCGACAGCGCGCTGGCCCGCGAGGTGAGTGCACGCTGCACCAGCAGCTAGCACGCCGCGCACTACCACGGTACGGCCTAGATGCCCTACACACTAGGCGTCGCCGGTGGAGAAAGCGCGCGGGAGAGAGGAGGAAGAAAGGGCCAGAGGGAGAAGAAGAGGAGACTGACAGTGGACCCCGGGTCCACCTGTCGGCCAGAGAGAGCACTGTGCTCTCGGGTACAACCAGCGTATATCTAAATTTAGGAGTTATCCTAAATTTATATCCAGCGTAGAAATCACCCGTTTTTGTCCCGAACCGTAGACTTTTCCGCGCAGCCCCAGTTTTTCACACTGTGGTTTTTCACCACTTATTGCCCTCTCACTGTAGCCACATCGTCATTGCGTAATTATTTTCTTAACACCGCTTTTAGCAAATCTCGAGGACGAGATTTTTTTAAGGGGGTTAGTTTTGTGACACCCCAAAATTTTGGCCTTGCTTTAGTGGAATAAAATTTTGCCAGGATTTAAAACTTTGAATTTTTGAGCTCCATTTCGATTTTTAAATCATTTCCTTCCCTGTTATTATGAGCTTTTCCCAAAGAGAAAACTTTTCAAATGTGTTATTGGGCTTGATTAACCTCTCAAGTAAAACTTTCCCTTATCCAATATAACTAATTAACTAATTTAGTTGCTTGATCAGTGTTTTCTTGAAAAATGGATTTTTAAGGTTAAATGGCCATATTTGAACTACAACCATTTGATAAATTCACTTAAAATTTCCACAAAAATTTGGAGATGTCATGTGATGTTTTTAAATCACTTTTATGCTAAAATATATTTCATTCATGAAATATTTTGAGCCTTGCACTCAATTTTTCTTCTCTGGTCCAGAGTGCATTTTGCACTACAACCTATTTAAATATTTCTTTAAAACTTCTACCAAAATTAGGGGAGGTCAGTAGGATCCTATTATTTCACTTTGTGCAAAAACCTATTTATGTTCTTTGAAAAATTTGAGTGAATCAACCTCATCTTCATTCTGGACCAACTTGATGGTTTGTACAGCAACCATGTTTTTACTTGCTCTTTAACCCTTAATCTTTCCTCCTACTTGTAGACAGCCCTGTTAAACCCTTAAGTCCAGGAGCAAGCACCTTTTGGATCATTTTTGGTTCATGAAATAATGCTATTTATTTCCTGACCAGAATTGAAATTCTGCTAAAGTTACACTAACAAGTTTCTGCTTTTGGCCAAATAACCTCACCACTCTCTCTTTCATCCACAGAGACACTGATCTGGAAGATTTGGCCCCTCCAAGACCTGCCTAGATGCCTCTGGCATTTTGTCAAACACCTTTCAGGCATGATCAGTTTTGACATGAGTCCTTGTTTGCACTATGGACTTAATCCCCTGACCAGACCAGCATGTCCAATGGTTTTGCCTTAAACTATAACCCCACCCTGCTAACTTTCTTGTGGTTTGGAGCCCCCTAACATGCCATAGCATTTGGTCGAGCACGTCCTGTGCATGCACTGGACGCGCCCAGAGCACGCAAATTGCAGCCACGCGCCCGAGCCGACACGCTGGCCCCCACGGCTTTGGCCCGCTCTGCAGAACCTCGCCACGCGCTCCCCTTCTCTCAGCTACGCGCCAAGCCGCCCCTCGCCGCGCCCGGCAGGCCAAGCACTAGCCGCCGCCGCCGCCCGACAGCCCTGCGCCGTTCAGCGCCGCCCAAGCCACTCACGCTCGCCACCTGGCCCCTGGAACAGCGTGTGCTCATCCGCAGCTTCGTCTCCTAGCGCTCTTCGCCGCCACGTCGCCCTAGCCACAGAGAGGCGGTTCGCCGGAGAGCTTATCCATGGCCGCCGCGGAACCGACCTCAGCGCGCTATAAATGGACACCCCGAGCCCCTTTGAGCACGCACGCGACCTCAAACCACCTCCAGAGGACCCCCATTGGCAGCCAATCGACCCGGGGAGGCCTCCTTCCTCATCTCCGGCAACCACGACCGCCGCCAATGCCCCAGCCATTTCGGCACCACCGAGGCCTCTCCATCTCCGTTCTCTCCTCCAAGAACCTCCTCAACCTCCCGTGAGCCTTTTCCCCTACTTGATTTTGATCGGGAGCCAACGCTGCCACAAAGTCACTTTGTCACCGAAGCTTCCTCCGCCGCGGAGCTCGCCGCCGGCAGCTCACTCCGTCCCCGCCGACCCAACGACTACCGGGAGGACCGCCCCAACCTTGCGGATCCATCCCCACCCTCGGGGGCCCGCGAGGAGCAGCCAAACGCCGGCGACGATCGCCGGAGCCCCGCTCCGCTCGGGCAGAGGAGGGAGACGACGCGTGGCGACTGGTCAAACCTGACCAGTGGGCCCCTTGGACCCACTGTCAGTGACCCTGCGCCTATCCACATCGGTTAAGTGAAGGCGTATTTTCCCCAGTACGCTTTCCCCGCTCCGAAAACGTATTCCCTTCCGAAACGTTTTCTTTTCTGTTTTATTTTAAAAACAGATTTTGACCACAACTTTGACTGGTTATAACTTTTTAAATATAACTCCAAATGAGTTGTTTCTTTTTCCTACCTTCCTTAAATTTGGTCTAGTTTATTTTAAGATTTATTTGAAAAAATTTCAAACAACTTTTTGGTTCTATTTTTGAAATGTGTGTTAATTCAAATATATTTTTAAATAGGATTTTGGGGAGAGAGAAGAAGCTTTCAAAAGTTTTGGAGAGCACCTCACCCCTCCACAACATTGAAGGCAAGCATTCTGAACCCCGGCATAATATTTTTGGTGTGATCGTTGATACATTTATAACACCACCGCATTTCGAAGGACTTGTTATTTCATGTGATATGATCATATGCATGGGTGCATGTTGCTGATTTCCATGCTATTGGAAATGGATCCACTTGTGATGATAATCACCCTCATGTGCCTTGCATGCATACCGGCAGGAACCCGGGAAAACCTCGGCCTTGGGTAGGCATGAGTTTGTCGCCGGTCTCCGTCGGGACGGTTATGTCTGGTATGGCATGGTAAGGTGATATGAGCGGTGACTTTGTTGGATGAAATATATTCGTCATGCTAATCATGCAGGGAATACTTGAACCTCCTGAGTCGACCGTAGATCGAGTCTTGTTCCAGTAACCCCCATACTTGTTTCGTACTACCACTCGTCTCTACAGCAAGTAGAGTACGGTTCAGTAAGTTGCCAACCTCTTTCCAGCACACACCGTACAGAGAGGCCATGGTGGAAGATACCGGTTGTAGCTGGTAGGCAGGCCACCTGGTCCGGGGGCATGGGTGTTTCCGGTTGGGACCGAGAGGGGAGGCCACCCCTTAGAGCGCGCGATATAAATTTGATCCCATGCTACGCGAGGTTGTAGCCTCCCCACTTAGAGTTTGCTTAACAGGTGTCGTGGGTGATTCCAGACACGTGTGAGATAAGCTGGTGTGTGCAAGTTAGGTGGTTTTCAACAAAAAGGCCGTAGACGGAATTAGTCCCGATGGACTAAAGAAATCCGTTACTCGTGGGTAAAGAGTACACCCTCTGCAGAGAATAAACCTACTCGAATAGCCGTGTCCATGGTTAAGGATTACAGTCTGGGATGGGTCAGGTGTCGGTCTTAGTGTCGGTCTTCGGAAGTGAAACTGTTAACCAGAAAATGGAATTACTACTCGTGACTTGTGATATCTATGATTATTATTATTGTTGACTAACCCGTGATATTATTGTTATTACCGAATATCTCTGGGATGGTTCTACCTCCGGGATATTCATTATGATTGTTCCTTTTAAAGCCCTTTATGTGGCGTCGCTCAGACGCCCGACTGTGGCACTTCTTTTAAAGCCCTTATGTGGTGTCGCTCAGACGCCTGACTGTGGCATTTCTTTTGAAGCCCTTTCTGTGGTGTCGCTTAGACGCCCTACTGTGGCATTCCTTTTAAAAAGCCCTTTATGTGGTGTCGCTAAGATGCCCGACTGTGGCATTGCTTGTTATTTGTTTCATAAATTTTTATACTACCATGTTATTGCATTATTATAAATAACTTGCTTGCACGCATCAGAGTTTCATTTATCTACTGTGACTGACGTCATGAGCATAAAATAATTTTAGCACATCATTGTTATATTATACCTGTTTTCATAATGTTTGCGAGTACATTCAAAGTACTCACTGGCTTGACCCTGGCTATTGTCTTGGCCAAATTATCTTGCACGGAGATGAGCGACGCGATGCCAGCCCCGGAACCCACTCAATGGAGATAGCAGCCGCGCAAAGATAGGAATTAACCTGGTCAGCTGTTCCCGTGGGAAATGGAGTCCCATAGACACAGATCTTTCACAACCCGCTTCCGCCATCAACCACTAGAAACCATTTGTTGTACTCACAGGCCAGAATGGTTTTGTACTACATATTTTGTATTTTCCTTGGAATTTCTGTATCAAGTTGGAGCCTCATCAGCTAACGGTAATCCTGGGGCTGATGAGCACGACGGTCTTTTCTGGAAATTTATTCCCCGGAAAACCCGGTCGCGACAACAATTCATCCCGGTAGTACTAAGATGTATCAGGACCTACGCCAGAGGTTCTGGTGGACTAGGATGAAGAGAGAAATTGCTCAATTTATTGCTAACTGTGACGTTTGTCGTCGCGTGAAGGCAGAGCATCAGAGACCTGCTGGCACTCTTCAACCTTTAGCTATTCCTGAGTGGAAATGGGATAAAGTTAGTATGGACTTCATCACCAGCTTTCCCAGGACCAAGAGAGGGAATAATGCTATCTTCGTAGTCATTGATCGTCTTTCCAAAGTGGCTCACTTCCTACCCGTTCGAGAGAGTATCACTGCTAGCCAGCTCGCTGACTTATATATTTCTCGAATAGTATCACTTCATGGTGTTCCACTAGAGATCAATTCAGACCGTGGTAGTCTTTTCACTTCTCATTTCTGGGAGAGTTTCCAAACTGCCATGGGCACCCATCTTTCCTTCAGTACCGCTTTCCACCCTTAATCAAGTGGTCAGGTGGAAAGGGTCAACCAGATTCTTGAAGACATGCTTAGAGCTTGTGTTATCTCATTCGGTCTGGATTGGGCGAAGTGTCTTCCGTTCGCCGAGTTTGCTTATAACAACAGCTACCAAACCAGCCTCAAGAAAGCTCCTTTTGAGATTCTGTATGGACGAGGATGTCGAACACCTTTGAACTGGTCAGAAACCGGTGAAAGACAATTCTTTGGACCGGATATGATCCAGGAGGCAGAAGAGCAAGTTCGCGTCATTCGTGAGAATTTGAAAACAGCCCAATCTCGTCAAAAGAGCCAGTATGACCGTCGTTATAAGGAACTGGCTTATGAAGTTGGCTACAAGGTTTATCTTCGGGTTACTGCCTTTAAGGGTACCCATCGTTTCGGTATCAAAGGCAAGTTGGCTCCTCGTTACATTGGTCCTTTTCGCATTCTCGCTAAACGAGGAGATGTTGCCTACCAGTTGGAACTACCCCCATAACTTTCTCGAGTACATGATGTCTTCCACGTCTCTCAACTCAGGCATTGCTTCTCGGATCCCATCCGCGGAGTGGACCACGAAACGCTTGATCTCCAAGATAACCTCACTTATCGAGAGTACCCTGTTTGCATCCTTGATCAAGCAGAGCGTGTCACTCGACGTCATAACATGAAGTTTCTCAAGGTTCAGTGGTCTCATCATTCCGAGAGAGAAGCTACTTGGGAGCGTGAAGATCATCTTCAACTTGAGTACCCCGCTTCCTTCCCGCCGACTCCTCAATCTCGGGACGAGATTCTTCCGAGTGGGGGCGAGTTGTCACATCCCTAGTTCTGGTATGACCTAGGCTAGCTAGTCATGTGTGCATCACGTTTAAATTTCATTTAAATTTGAAATGGGGATTTGTAAAACCCTCAGAAATCATTTCTGGAAATGACCCAGATAAAAATTTCTCCAAAAAGGTCCAAGAAAATGTTCATGTCTCTCTCTGAAAATATTGGGCAGAGGTAAAATTCAAACCAATATTTTTAGGGGCTCATAAATATTTATTTTGGCCATTTGGAATTAATCCAGTAATTATTTGCATTGGATAAACATTTATATATATATATAATATTGTCCAATAATTCTGAATTTTGGTGAGGGGCTTTGGAATAATCCCTTAGGCCCCTGCAAAAATTGTCAGAATTAAATAAAATGATTTAGTATTTTTATTAAATCAAAACAAATGTCAGAAAAATAGAAAAGAAAACAAAGTAAGGGAAAGGTTTACCTGGCCTTACCTGGTGGCCCAGCTGGCCAGCCCACCTGGCGGCCCAACCCACTAGGGGCAGCCCCGTCTTCTACGTCTTGCCAGTAGGCAGAGGAGAAGCCGGGCACGACGCACGCCGTGGCCACGTCTCCCCGCCACCTCCTGCTTCCCCTCCTCGTCGCTCTGGCCTCCCTGGACGATGCCACGCGCCGCCCTGTTCCCCTCTCACTCTCCCGTGCCCATTCCTCTCCTCTCCCTCGCTCTCTCTCACCGCGCGCGAGCGCTGCCGTCACCGCCGTTCACCATAGCCGCAGCCACCGCCTCCCCCTCGCCTCTCCGACAAGCCCGAGAGCTTCGCCACATCTCCCTCTTCCTCTCTGTCAAGCCACAAGACGTCGGACGCCCTGTGGTGCCGCCGTCGCCATCGTCTTCCTCCTCGGACGCCGCCGACTCCGATTCGCCGTCTTCAGCGTCTCCCCGAGCGCACTGGCCTGCTCAGCAACTCCGCCGTGAGCTCCCACCTCGAATCCCCCTCTCCCCCTTGTCTATTGCACGCTGCAGCCGCGGGAATACCGTGCGTGAGGCCGCAAAGTGATATGATGTGTTACATGCTAGATCGGTGTAACTTAGCATCGGGGTCCCGACAGTTAGTCCCAAAAAAATGATATAAAGGTGCTATAAAATGATTGTAAAACAACCAAGAATGATACTATAACAACATGGAATAATCAAAAATTATAGATGCGTTGGAGACGTATCAACATCCCCAAGCTTAATTCTCGCTCGTCCTCGAGTAGGTAAATGATAAAAAATAGATTTTTTATGTGCAATGCTACCTATCATGTTCATCACATATTCTTTTCTTTATAGCATGGACATTTGGACTTTTATATGATTCAAAGCAATAGTCTAGTTTTGACATGAAGATTTGAATACTAAACCATATGAACAAGCAACCATGTCTTCCAAAATATCAATACTAAAGTAAGTTATCCCTAGCCCATTATGCTCAATCATTGATCCATTCATGAAACACACTCGCATATTAGCTATACGCAATGCTCAAGTACGATCATAGTGCCCCTTAGTTGGTGCTTTATAAGATAAGATGGAGACTCAAATAAAAATAAGAATTGCGTAAATTAAAATAAATGCCCTTCGCAGAGGGAAGTAGAGATTTTTAGAGGTGCCAGAGCTCAAAGCCAAAAATATAGAGATAAAACATTTTGGGTGGCATGATTTTCCTGTCAACAAAAACGACCAAGTAGATCCTAATACTTTCCATGCTAGATATATCATAGGCAGTTCCCGTCGTGGTTCTAAGTCTGACAGTAGAATAGGGGGTACGTAGGAGGAGGCAAGATCCTAGCTATGGTGAGATTGTGCACACAAGATTTATGAGTTCAGGCCCTTCTCAAAGGAAGTAACAACCCTACGTCTCGGTGCCCGGAGGCTTGGTCGACTAGATTATGTGTGAAGTTACAGGGGGTGCGAACCCTTGTGCCAGTGGTGGGGGTGGCTTATATAGAGTGCGCCAGGACCCCAGCCAGCCCATGTTACAAGGGTTTAAATGTACATCAAGGAGAGACGTTACTGGTAACGCCAATAATAAAGACATATAAATGATCATTAAGACTACGGAGTGATCTCCTGACCGTTGCCATCCTGAGTGACTTTAGATCTTCTGTACTCCGAGTGATTTCTGGTGTGGTCGAATGATTATATCTTGGTCGAATGGAATTGGGTTATCCGAGTGGAATTGTTGCTTGAGTGGGTTGCACTCTGAGGTGATTTCAGTCGGTAGATGCTATTGCACTTTTGAATGCCTTTGACTCTAGGGAAGTGTCCTTGGGAAGGGTGTCTAGGACAGGCCTACTACCCTACCCTAGGTACATATCATCGTCATTAGCCCCCGAATGGATCGAGGTCCGAGTGGAGGAGGGGCTGAAGATGGTTCCGACCAGATTTTTATGCTTTGGAGGCATTTTACTTGGGTCCGTGAATCATGTTGAGACTTCAACTCGGTTTTAGGTGCCTTGATCCATTCAAAATTTGTCAAGTGAACTTATACTGATATGCTTCGAATGTTGGAACGGTACGAAATCTTGGGTGTGATTGGTTTCTCTGCGGCTTCCGGATCTCATGGGATTCAAAATTTGGAGAAGCGTGCGGGACAGAGAGCGCCGCAGTAACCGGAGCAGATCAGACAGAGACACATCGATTTTCATGCCACCATTATCGCCACGTATCGGGCGCGTGACTGTTGCGGGATTTGACTGGATCACTCGGGCCCACTCGTCAGCCACTCGAAAATGAGCGTATAAAGGGCGTTGAGGCCGGTGCGTTTGCACAGTGTTCCTTATTCCCCTTGTCCCTCGTCTGCTTCTCCATCGTGCCCATCTCCACTCTCGATGCCACTGCTCTCCCCGTGAGCTACCCGAGACAATGGGGAAGGACAAGATGGCGGCCCTGGAGCAAGCTAAGAAGGCGACGGCGAATTCGAAGGGCAAGAAGACAAGTCAGGGGTCATCATCGAGGTCGGGACCGCCGCCCGGTTGGATCCAGGGGGACTGGATCCGGTCCACAATCTGGCAAGAAGATATGGATGATTTGGCTGCAAGGGGCTTAATTGTCCCTGGATCTGGGAGGCTGCTGGGAAACAAACTCGAGCCGCAGCCGCAAGAGGGTGAGTGTGTCCTCCTCGCCACTCATGTCTACCGCGGTTTCTCCTTGCCTCCCCATCCTTTTTTCTGAGGTTTCTTGAACTTTTTTGGAGCCCAACTTCACCATTTCTCCCCCAACACTATCACATATCTCGCCGCGTATGTCTCTTTGTGCGAAAACTTTTTGGGTTGTCAATCGCATTGGGGTCTTTTCAAGCACATTCTTATCTGCCGCTCTCAATCTGTGAAGAAGGCCAGTCCGAATGATGATAAGACCCGAGTGATCCAAATGTGTGGGGGTTTAGGGATTTAGACGAGAGGTAGGAGTGCTTTTCCCGCAATGACCCTTCTTGACTCGGTTAGGGGATGGCAGCCGACCTGGTTTTACTGCAAGGATGTTCCTCCCTTCACCATGGATCAAGTCCACCAACCCCCTTCCTTGACCGAGACCCCGGAGGAGAAGGCTGAAGTGCTCATGTTAATCGACCGAGTAGTTCAACTAGTCCATGACGGAGTGAGTGGTATGGACTTGTTGAAAGTGTTCCTCAGTCGACGCATCCAGCCTCTCCAGGCCTGTGACCATCTGATGTGGATGTACTTGGGCTGGAACGACACTGCTCAGGTCCACCCAGAGGAGGTCGCCAAGGAGATAGTGGCGTAGTGACTGCAGAGTATTACTGGAAATAAGGACAACCCCAGGGGGTCCAGAAGGGTTGCGCCATTTGACTCTGAACATGAACCGGACAAGGTTTGACATTTGTAACCGAGTGTCTTCTAATTCTGACTTGCAATTATCCTCGAATTTGATTGGCGTTTGTTTGACTCTTTGTCTTGTAGATATATACTGAAATGTACTCAATGCCGAACGGGAATTAGGCCCAGGAAGGGGAAGCGAGCGCAGACGAAAGCGCTCAGTGGCAATCAGGGGAGTCGGATGAAGAGGAGAGTGGCGACTCAAGCACCAGTGAAGAAGTCGACTCACCACCTTGCTCTGAAAGACGTTCCACGCAGACACACGATCCAGCAGGCGGATGGGGCAAAGCAGTTGCGCCAAATACACAAGCCCCGAAGTGCACTTGGACATCCACTCCTGATCCGACTGAAAAGGCTCCAAAGCAACCCAAGGTTGCGCCTGCAAAGCCTCGGAAGGCCCTGCTTAAAATGAAGGTGGACATTCCCATTACCTCTGCGTAAGTATTTTACTTTATCTCTTTGCTCTTGTGTTGTTCAAAAACTTCTGTACTCTGGTTGACTCATTCTCCAACTTGACCGAGTGAATCCTGAAACTTGCAGTGCTGCTACTTCTAGGACTTCCATTTACAAGGATGAAGATGATGAGGAGATGGAAGATGCGGTCACTTCCAACGCAGTTATGACTCTTGTCATCTCGCCTTCATTTTGTCAATTGAGTTGTTGGTGGAATGAACTCTTGTGGTCGAGTTTGTTGCAGTGCCGCAGAATGTTATTGAACTTCCAGACGATGATGAAGACATGCCCCAGAAGCCTACGGGAAGAAGGGGCAGGACCTCAGGCAGGAGGGTGCCAGCCAGCAAGGCACCCCACTCGACACTAGTGCCAGAACTAGTGATCCAGCAGTCCGGAGACCTTAACCGGGCCTCTGTTACTTTTGTCGATCCTGTGTCGACTGAACGTCCTTCTGCATCGACTGCTCAAGTCCCTGCTTCGTCCATGCAACTCCATGCCTCAGATCCTCGGGCTGCTGTGACTGTTCCACCAGCTCCGCTATTCGTCACTCATCATGTCCCGGAGGACCCAGTGAGCGCTGCCAGGGAAGCTATACGCCAAGCAAGCCTTATGATGGAGCGGATGAAGATGGTGCATGAAGTTAGTCAAGCTACTTATGATGCCAGCTTGGCTCTCCAGATCAACGTCCAGGTTAGTTGATTTCCGACTGATCTCTAGCTTGACGCTTGTTCTGTTAGAATATGCTACTCGAAAACCTTTAATGTGCATCTACTATCAGTCTGCATCTTGCATCTGTACACCCACTAGTGTTTCAACTTTTGCTGAGTAGCTTTTCCACTTGAGTCGACTAGATTGTGTATAGTGTATCCTTGGACTAGTGGGGGCATGCAGAGTGCACCCACTGGGTGTAGTCCCCGAGAGTATCGTCGAATGTTTAATTCGGTGGGGGTCTTGAAGAAAATGACTCTTGGCAGTTCTTTCACTCGGTCTGGACGAACCAAGTCGAGCGGAATCTGAACCAGTGGGGGCACACTGAGTGCACCCACTGGGTGTAGTCCCCGAGACCGCAGTCGCCTGCGTGTAGTCGGCTGTGGTATGAGAATAACCTTCGTCTTTTTCTCTCTACTGGACGGACCAAGTCGATTGAAATGCCAAATCAATGGGGGCACACTAAGTGCACCCACTAGGTGTAGTCCCCGAGACTACTGTTGAATGTATGATTCAACAGTAGTCTTAGAACTCTTTTTGTCATAATGAGTTGAACTTGTAATTTATCACTCGGGATCAACCAATCTTTGTTCCCGTCAACTGACTGTCCACTGACTGCAGAAATCTTGTGAGCTCGGGGCCCGGTTTTCTGACTTGGATAAGAAACAAATCCAGCACAATCTTGACCAGGAGTTGGCCAAGGAGAACTTGCAGAAGGCTCGGGATGAAACTGCTAGTATGGGAGGTAAAAAGCTTGTCGACTATCTCCCTTGACATCTTTTTCTTTCCTCTTTCTGACCCGATGTTTTTCCTTTTAGAAAAAATGAGGCAGGCTCTGGAGAAGAAGGACCTTGACCTTGCGGCCGCACAAAAATCGGCGCAAGAGAAAACAACACTTGCTGACAAGAAGCTAGCTTCAGTCGGCAAGGTAGAAGAAGAAAACGCCAAGCTGAAAACTGCTCTTGACGAAGCCAACAAGGAGGTGACTCGAATGAAGAAGGACAAGGGGGCTTTGACTGACAAAGTTGCAGATCTCACTCGGAAGAGGGATGAGCTGGAATCTTATCTGGGAGAACTCGCCAAGAAACTGTTCCTTATGCTTGAAGGTATTTTTCCTTGTTCGACTGATTCCCTTTTGTCGACTCGTCATATGGCTATCGACTCATCATTTCTCCGTGTGTGCAGAATTCTGTCAAAACTTCGAGGAAGAGACTGGGCAAATTGAGACGAGCTTGGACCCCATCAACTCCCCTGTTAAGGATAAAGCTGTCATGAACGTGCTCCAACTAGAATCTCGACTTGCTAGCGCCATGGACTACCTCACACGACTGAAGGTGGCGGTGTCGTGGATTGACACGTCACTCTAGCCAAGGGTGACATTCCAAAATGACCTCGAGTCTCTGATGGCTCGACTCAATGAGATTCCCGGTCGATTGCAGGAGTGGAAGAAGTCATCTGCCCGATGTGGTGCTGATGTGGCACTGTCTCTGGTTCGCGTCCACTACAAAGAGTCCAAGGAAGAGAAGCTAGTAGCGATTAAAGTTGCCAACACTAAGAAGCTTCACTTTGAGTCTTTCATGGAGACCTTCCTTGAAGCAGCCACTTGCATTGCAAATGGAATCGACCTGGACAAGTTCGTCGAGCCTGCCAGCCCTCCCCCTGCGGAGTAAGCAAACTTTATGCTCTGATTAAATTTGCCTCGGAATGCCGAGTGAATTTGTAATCGTTAAACTCCTTCGGGCCTGATGCCCGAGCACTTTTATCTGCGGTTCTGAACCTTGCGAGACTTATCAGAACTTGGTTTTTCTTTGAATATGTTTGTCTTCGTCTTTCCTGCTTTTGAATCTCTTGACTCCGAGTGAAACTTGATTCTTCACTCGGAACTGCCATTGGATTTGTGACGTAGCTCTAACAAAAGGGTTGTGGGCATGAGCATTAAGTGCTGCACACGACCTGTACCTCGTCATCCTTGTGGATCAGGATGGAATGCACGTTATACTTGTGACGCAGCTCCGTCGAGTGGGTCATGGACTAGGGCACTAGGTGCTGTGTACGACCTGCACCTAGTCATCCTTGCGGATCAGGATGGAGCGCATGTTGTACTTGTGACTCGGCCATTAGGAATGGTTTTTAACTTAGGTGAGTACGGGACTGCAGCGAAGCCTCCGAGCATGAGGGTTGCCCTTCACTCTATACGATTTTTAGAACTTAGGCGAGTACGGGACTGCAGCTAAGCCTCCGAGTGAGAGGGTTGGTCTTCACTCGGTCGGATTTTTTAAACTTAGGCGAGTATGGGAGTGCAGCTAAGCCCTCGAGTGAGAGGATTGCTCTTCACTCGGTAGGATTTTTGAAACTTAGGCGAGTGCAGGACTGCAGCTAAGCCCCCGAGTGAGAGGATTGCTCTCCACTCGGTAGGATTTTTTAAACTTAGGCGAGTGCAGGACTGTAGCTAAGCCCCCGAGTGAGAGGATTGCTCTTCACTCGGTAGGATGTTTTAAACTTAGGCGAGTGCAGGACTGCAGCTAAGTCCCCAGGTGAGAGGATTGCTCACCACTCGGTAGGATTTTTTAAACTTAGGTGAGTGCAGGACTGCAGCTAAGCCCCTGAGTGAGAGGATTTCTCTTCATTCGGTAGGCTTTTTTAAACTTAGGCGAGTGCAGGACTACATCTAAGCCCCCGAGTGAGACGATTGCTCTTCACTCGGTAGGATTTTTTAAACTTAGGCGAGCGCAGGACTACAACTAAGCCTCCCGAGTGAGAGTGTTGCTCTTCACTCGGTAGGATTTTTTAAACTTAGGCGAATCAGGTTTGCTGCTAAGCCCCCGAGTGAGAGGGTTGCTCTTCACTCGGTAGGATTTTTTGAACTTAGGCGAATCAAGTTCGCTTCTAAGCCCCCAAGTGAGAGGGTTGCTCTTCACTCGGTAGGATTTTTTAAACTTAGGTGAGCGCCGGACTGCAGCTAAGCCTGTCGGTGTCAAAACCGGCAGATCTCGGGTAGGGGTTCCCGAACTGTGCATCTAAGGTTGATGGTAACATGAGGCAGGGGACATGATGTTTTCCCAGGTTCGGGCCCTCTTGATGGAGGTAATACCCTACATACTACTTGATTGATATTGACAAGTATGAGGGTTACAAGAGTTGATCTACCACGAGATCGTAATGATTAAAACCCTAGAAGTCCAGCCTGTATCATTGTGGTTGCCTCTACGGACTAAACCCTTGGGTTTATATAGACACCTAAGGGGACTAGGGTTGTACAAAGTCGGTTACATACAAAGGAATCTTCATATCCGAACGCAAGGCTTGCCATCCATGCCAAGGAGAGTCCCATCCGAACACGGGAGAGAGTATTCTGTCTTGTATCTTCATAGCCCATTAGTCCGACCCATGTCACACAGGCCGGACGCCCGAGGACCCCTTAATCCAGAACACCCTTAGTAGCACCTGAACCAGGCTCCAATGACGATGTGTCTGCCACGCGGATTGTCTTCGGCATTGCAAGGCGGGTTTCTTCTCCAGATACTCCAAAACGGCCTTCGAATATAGAAAACGTGTTCGTCTCTGCAAAATGAGTACCACACACACACACGCAGAGAGTATAATATTTTACGAGTCCAATCCACTGACAACTTTTGTAGCATGACATCACGTCACAGCCCGGTCATTATTTCGAACCATTTTTAGCCCCCGCTCCATGTTTCAAGATGTGGTTTTATTGGCACATCTTGTCAAAGAAGAGATCGTGTCCCCTTATTGCGGGATTCTCATCAATACGGGCGTGGGTAATCCAACCGCGCCGCCTGCATGACCCTTGGGGAATAGGCGAGTTTTAAGGCGAGTGGGGAGGCGCTTGATATTCACTGCCTTTATAAAGGAATAAGGATTCACCTCTTTCACCCACGCCTTCCTTCTCCCTGCCCATCCAATCTCGAGCTCTAGCACCCAAGCTTCCATCCTTTCCACCTCAAAAAAGCACTCCATCCATGTCCGGATCTAGAGCGCAAGGCAAGTGGATGGTTTCCTCCATCAAGGAGAAGGACATCACCAAGCTCCGAGAGGCCGGGTACTTAGCCAAATAAATTGTCCATCGACTTCCAGCAACAGGGAAGCTCATCTCAACCCAGATCCCCATGAGAGGGTGGTATTCATCCCCCACTTTGTCCGCGGATTGGGATTTCCTCTCCACCCATTTGTCCGCAGACTCATGTACTACTACGGGCTGGATTTCCATGATCTGGCCCCCAATTCCTTTCTCAAGATCTTGGCATTCATTGTTGTGTGCGAGGCCTTCCTTCGCATCCCACCCCACTTCGGATTGTGATTAAAGATCTTCAACGTGAAGCCAATGGTGGTGGGCGGTCAACATGCAGAGTGCGAAGGCGCTATGGTGAGCAAGTTGCCCAATGTCACATGGCCCAAAGGTACCTTTGTGGATACCGCCAAAGGGTGGCAATGACAGTGGTTCTACGTCACAGAGCCTCGCGACGCCACCTGGGCCGCGGCTCCTGAATTCTAGTCCGGCGCCCTGATGCAGCTCACCTCCTGGCTAGACAAGGTCCTGGACTGGTCTTCGTCGGACCAGCTGACAGCGCTTCAGACGTGCATCAGGAGCATGGTGGACAAGAACGTCAAGCTTGTCAATGTGATCCAAGTGATGCTTGCTTGCCGGATCCTTCCGTGCCAAAGCCGGACTTGCCATCTGTGGGAGTTCAATTCGGCGAAGCACCAGACCTTGCAACAGTTCTTCAGCACTATGCACGAAGACATCTGGAAGGTGCTCTTCAAGGCCAATGAGACATAGCCGTCAATGAACGAGGACCGTGGGACGACCTGGCCCATCCCGCTAGTGCGGTAGGTTTTCCGTATTTCAAGGTGTATCCTTTACTTGCATATTCAAGGAAGACGTCTAAGCTTCCCCATTCATTTTTTCAGGGCTGGACAAAGAAGGTAGAGCGGATCCAGTGTCCGGCTCTGCTGCCCGAAAACCCAGCAATCCCTCTTCTGATGAAGATGCTGGTTCTAGCGCCCTACCAAGCGCCGGAGAAGAAGGCCAAGAAGAAGGCTAAGGAGACTAGGAGTGGTCTCCGCCGTAAGGGCACTCCGGACGTGATGTCTAAAGATGCCGAGACCGACTCCTCCCACACCGAGGACGACGAGGAGGAGGAAAGCAATTCTCCTTTGGAGGAGGGAAGGAAGAAAAGGGCGGCCTCCACGCATCTGGAGGCAGAGGTGTCCAAGAAGGGGAAGGTTTCCCTTGCGGACAACCCCGCATGGGACATCGACAGTAGCTCGGAGTGGCACGCCAGAGATAAGCCCTTGGCCGAATCGTGAGTACCCAAAGGCACTGACACGTTCATATACCCAGCCTCTTTACTTCATAATTTTAACATGTTAAATCATGCACTTGCAGTCCGGCTCGTTCCGACCTCGAGCGATCCTCATCTTCGGGAAATTCGCTGGATCCGAAGGTGATGGACAGGGGTCCCTTTCGGTGGCCTCCTCTCCCAAGACTACGGACGATGCTGAAGTGCTATCCCGAAGGACCCTCCTGGCTCAGGGGGAGGCACAGGAGGCCGTCACGGTGGTGCCAGAGGATGATAGCTCGGCCGCCGTACACATGGGGGAGGAGATCCCCATGGGGACTGGTGATGGGGGCCATATCCAATTCGGCCCCCAGCCGAATACGATCCTGGATACCTATACGGCTCCGGAATCCGGCAAGCAGCCTCTTTTGAAGGAGGTGCACCAATTCCACCAGTGATCTCTGTCCATCCAGAGGCACCGGATACTCTACTGGAAGCACTTCAAAGCGCTTCTATTGTTGAGGAACACCGTATCCTTATGGGTACAGTGATTGAGAGGGTTTGGTCCGTTAACAGCGGACTGGCCGAAGCCTGCACCAGCCTCCTAATAGGCTTTGAGGTAAGCAATGCAATTGTATAAAAAGAATGTCATAATATAGACAGTAGCCCCTGAAACTATGTCCGGTGTTCGGAAGGAAAAGCCGGACAGAGGATCAAGTAATTTTCGCAGGAGATTAACCAAATATGTCGTATGTGAATAAGCAGGCGTCGTTGTTAGCCATGACCTCTCATACCGCCGAAGTCTCTGGACTGAAGCAGAGTCTGGAGCTGGCCGAGAAAGAGCTCGGTCGTCTAAAAAAGCAGCTAGAAGACAAGCAAGGTATGCAATGACCTTTTGTAGATCCAGAAGGGATGTATGATTTGTGCTGACCATAGTGCCATGATATTTGTTAGGAGCGGCGACCGAGGTGGAGATCCTCAAGAAGGCGCTGGCCGAGGCCGAGGAGAGAGCGACAAAGGAACAAGCCGCCCGCAAAAAGATTGAGGCCAGGGTCGGTGAGGTCCAGCAGGAGCTCCGGGACACCATGAAGAAATAAAAGGCCTTGGAGCGCAACATTGCGGATCAAGAGTCCGAACTCGCCAAGGCCCGCCAAAGCACACAAGATACCCAGGTTGAAGCCCAGGGCGCTCGCCAGGAAATCCAAGAGGCCAAAAAATCGCGACGGGTAAGGCCTTCATTATGCAGAGTAAATATATGAAGAAGAGGTATCTCTGACTATCCCAGATTTGGAGTTCTCCAGGAGCATTTGCGGATTTAACGTGCAGTGTTGCCGACTCTGCGGAGTTCTTCCGAGCCGAAGAGGGGAGCTCGATGGAGAAGCTGTTCTGGTCGCAATACCTTGCGCCAGAACATCCGGTGCCCTTTAGCGATCAGCTAAACAGCTGGTCAAACTGCATAGGGTGGCCGAACTAGCCATGAAGGATTTAATAATCTAGCTATGGCCTACCGAAGTCATACCCAGCAGCTACTTCGGGCTCGTGAAGCGGCTGGTTAATGCCTGCCCCCGGCTTGATGTCATCAAGCGTTCAGTCTGCATCGAGGGTGTGTGGATGGCCTTCGCCCGTGTCAAGGTGCAGCGGGCGAAGATGGACACCGTCAAGCTCGCGACCGAGGGACCGCCCGCTGGCAAGGAGCACCGAATGCTGGAGCGGTATTTTGGTGATGCCCTCAAGGGATCCTGCATTGTAGAGGGCCAGTGTTCAAAAGGCATTATCTTCAAATGAATACATTCATGTTATCTTGTCTTGTATGATGAAATAAAGCCATTATGTAATATAATGCTTGTTTATTATTTAAAAAAATTCCTCTTGTGTGGCCGTTTTTTTAAATCTGATAGTTGGCCAGCCGTCGGCTTCAGCCCCCACGTAGGTAGTACGGGGGTGTTCGGGATGGAATCCAAACACTCTTGATCTAAGAATTTGGTCCTTGAAGGAGGGGTTTAGCGCAACGAACCAAGCAATCAAACTATGTGGCTTTATCACCCTCACTTAGCCATAGGAGTTTGACAATAAAAATGTAGGCGTAGCCCCTAGTTAGCATTTAATCCGGACTAGGGTGCTGAAAACACCTGATCGGATGAAGGCCAATTCATCGCATAATGGGGGAAAATCATAAAAGATTTTTGACCTCTGAATAGATGACCAGCTCTCAGCGCATCATGATAGTCAGTTTTCGGCTTTCTCTACTAGGGTATTTGCTCAGATAAACTAGAAACACAATCAGCAGTAGTTCTCCCTTTACTACCCTAGCCGATAGGACGGAACATAAGGTAGGAAGCACAGGAGCCGGGCAACCCAACTATTGACCAAAGACATGATTTGGAGCCGATGCATATAATGCTAAAATTCGAGGTGCCATACTGTGTTATAAAAGTGTTCGGACTTTGCTGCCATAGTATGGAGCGCAATGAAGCTCCTGGACAAAAAGCGTACCAAAGTGTACGGGTGCAATTGATATGAATAGCGAAATGAAATGAAATAGTAAGCTAGTGCCACATAAGTTGGGCCACAAACTTTTCCATTATAGTTTTGACTAATACGTCAAAGCGTATTTGTACAAATAGTGTGATAAGCAATAGTGGCTATTTAACATGCCAAGACCAAGGGGGAGCTGCGTATGGGTCCTGAAAACAGGTAGAATGATCGTTAAGAAGAACATCTAGAGATTCCCCCACACGCTTGTGCTGCTTGCCGCCTTGGTATATCCGTCCTTCGAAAGGACTAATGATTAGGCCTTCGAGAGGGGCCTATGGAAAATAAATCTAAAAAGGATAAAAAGAAAAGTGAACGTATGTGTGTCCAGGGAAGGTCGAGCCGTATTGTGGACCACAGTCTGGTTATGCCTCCGTCTCTGCCCATGGTAGTTTTGGTGTGTAATTATGTACGCACTGTACGTATGCCGTCACTTGGTCGGGACTAAGACAGAGGTCGAATTGCTAGTCTAACTCCTGACGAGCCGGACTGCCATGCTACGGAGTAGTCCGGACTCGTTTGACAGTGTCCGTGAGCTTGACCGCTGAATTAAAGTTTTGCCTTAAAAGGCCGTTCTGTACTTCCGCTGCCAGGGCCGTGGTGTGTTCCTCGGTACAAAGGGAGCGCTCTGTGTTTCCATTGACTGTTATGACACCGTGTGGTCCAGGCATCTTTAGCTTGAGATAAGCATAGTGTGGCACCACATTGAATCAAGCAAACACGGTTCGTCCGAGCAGTGCGTGATAGCCACTGTGGAGGGGGACGATATCGAAGATTAACTCTTCGCTTTGGAAGTTGTCCGGAGATTCGAAGACGACCTCCAATGTGATTGAGCCCGTGTAATGGGGCCTCTACACCTATTATAACTCCTTTAAAGGTAGTTTGTGGGCTTGATCCTTGATGGATCGATGCCCATTTTGTGCACTACATCCTGATAGAGCAGGTTGAGGCTGCTGCCACCGTCCATGAGGACTTGTGTGAGGTGGAATCCATCAATTATTGGTTCAAGAACCAGTGCGGCTGAACCGCCATGACAGATACTGGTCGGATGGTCCCTAAAATCAAAGGTGATCGGGCAGGACGAACATGGGTTGAATTTTGGGGCGACTGGCTCTACTGCGTAGACGTCCCTGAGCGCGCGCTTGCGCTCCCTCTTGGGGATATGGGTAGCGTATATCATGTTCACCATTTTGACTTGACGGGGAAACTTCTTCTGTCCCCCTGTGTTCGGTTGACGGGGCTCCTCGTCATCATCCTCGCTTTGCGACCCCTTTTCCTTATTCTCGGCATTTAACTTGTCGGCTTGCTTAAAGACCCAACAGCTTCTGCTGGTATGATTGACTGGCTTATTGGGGGTTCCATGTATCTTACATGGGCAATCGAGTATGCGGTCCAAGCTGGATGAGCCCAGATTGTTCCTTTTAAATGGCTTCTTCCACTGGCCGGACTTGGAGCCACTGAATCTGGCGTTGACCGCCGTGTCATCGGTATTGTTATCGTTGCTTTGACGCTTGTGACTGTTGTGTCGGGGCTTGCCATTGCTATTTTTGGCTTCAGAGGTGCCAGGTTCGCTTGCATTGTTATTGCTATGGGCTAGCCAGCTATCTTCGCCCGCGCAAAAATGGGCCATGAGTGCCGTGAGGGCTGCCATGGACTTTTGCTTTTCCTAGCTGAGGTGTCGGGCAAGCCATTCATCGCAGATGCTATATTTAAAGGCTACTAGGGCTTCTGCATCCGGACAGTCAATGATCTGGTTCTTTTTAGTTTAGAACCTAGTCCAGAATTTCTTGGCTGATTCTCCGGGCTGTTGGACTATGTGACTTAGGTCGCCGGCATCTGGAGGTCGAACGTATGTGCCTTGGAAGTTGTCGCGAAAGGCCTCTTCCAGGTCCTCCCAGCTGCTAATGGAATTTTCGGGCAGGCTGTTCAACCAGTGCTGAGCTGGCCCCTTGAGTTTTAGTGGGAGGTATTTGATGGCATGAAGATCATCACCATGGGCCATATGAATATGGAGAAGAAAATCTTCGTCCATACCGCGGGGTCTTTTTTCCCATCGTATTATTCGATGTTAACGGGTTTAAACCCTTCTGGGAATTCGTGCTCCATTACTTCATCAGTGAAGCAAAGGGGGTGTGTGGTGCCTCTATATCGGGACACGTCGCGACATAGTTTGGATGGAGTTCGTCTACGGTTTTCGGCCCGATCGTGATTATGCTTGTCGTGTTCGGCTAGATGGCTGTCGTCACGTGTCAGGACGGGCCCCCGCGATCCATAGATCGATCTGGTTTGTCCTGCTCTACTATCCAGGTCCTGCCGCAGGTCATATGTATATTCCCGAGCTGTTTTATCTCTGCCTTTACGGCGAGGTGGGATGGGCTAGTGTTCGGCTTGAGTTGCCGCTTTGTCCCGGCCATGTGGTGGTCGATCAGCCACATTACACGCTGATGGTACGGGCTCAAGTGCCTCGTCATTGAATTGAGGTAGCAATTTGCGCTTCAGGTAACTTTTGTTTGGGCACTCGTGGCCGTATTCCTTGGTAGACAGGACATTAGCCCATCTATCGTTTAACAGATCTTGATCAGCTTGAAGCTGCTACTGCTTATATTTCAGGCTCCTTGTAGTGGCTATTAGCCGGCGCTTAAAGCACTCCTGCTCGAGAGGTTCCTTAGGCATGATAAAATCCTCGTTGCCAAGGCTCACCTCATCCTCGGGGAGCAAAAGATAGTTACTGTCCTCCAAGTCTTTGTTTATGGCCTGTTCATCCGGGCTGACTCGCCCATCGCCCCATTCATCTTGTTCGGAGGTTGGCTCAACGGGGTCTTCATTGTCCTCGGCATCGTCTAGAGTATTGTTTTCTCCTGTGCTGATATTGCTGACTTTTCCATGGCGTGACTTAGAGCGGCACCGCTTTCATTGGTGCTTTGGGTGTATCTCAGGAGGTTTATCCTCAACTGGGTCTTCTTTGTCATCGCCGTTAGATTCTTTAGGTGTATCCACCATGTACATGTCATACGAATAGGTGATCGTCCAGGGTCCGGTAAACGGCGGGTTTTGGGCCTCCTCTTCTCTGGCATCGTCGTCCATACTTTTGATGTTTTCGGAGTCGTAATCGAGCATGTCTGTTAGGTCCTCGATAGTGGCTATAATGTAGGTGGCGGTTGGGACATAAAATTCCCTGCTCTCAGCCCCTAGTCCGGGCTGGGCATAGTTCAGACGTTGCTCCTCTGTAATGACAAGGGATCGCATTAAGTCCAGAGCCTCGCTTAAAGGAGAGGTTTGGACCGAGGGAAGAGAGCCCGTGGAGTATGGTGAGAGGGAGACTCCTTGGCCGAACTCACACGATGCTGACTCCGAGGATTCGGAGCCCGTGTCCAGAGAAGGGTGCGGCTCCATGATGGCTGCCAGTGACACTACTTCCCCTGGCTCTTCCACAATGGGCTTAGTGGCCGCAGATAGTCCGACGTGCTCAGGGAGCCTGTCTTCGGACCTGGCGATACGCTCTGGATCTAAGGCCAGAGCGGAGATTGAGGGCGCGAATCCTTGGAAGATCAAGTCTCCTCGGATATCAGCGACATAGTCCAGATTTCCAAAACTAATTTGGTGACCTGGGGCGTAGCTGTTGATCTGCTCTAGGTGGCCAAGCGAGTTGGCCCGTAGTGCGAAGCCACCAAACATAAAGATCTGGCTGGGGAGGAAAACCTCCCCTAGGGCAGCTTTGTGGTAGATGATTGATGGAGCAATCGAACCATCTGGTGATGACATAGCGGAACTCTCAATGAAAGCACCGATGTCGATGTTAAAACCAGCGGATTTTGGGTAGGGGGTCCCGAACTGTGTGTCTAAGGTTGATGGTAACAGGAGGCAGGGGACATGATGGAGGTAATACCCTACATCCTTCTTGCTTGATATTGATGAGTATGAGGATTACAAGAGTTGATCAACCACAAGATCATAATGGCTAAAACCCTAGAAGTCTAGTTTATATGATTGTGATTGCCTCTACGGACTAAACTCTCCAGTTTATATAGACACCAGAGGGGACTAGGGTTGTACAAAGTCGGTTACAGAGAAAGGAATGTTCATATCCGAATGCCAGGCTTGCCATCCATGCCAAAGAGAGTCCCATCCGGACACGGGAGAGAGTCTTCTGTCTTGTATCTTCATAGCCCATTAGTCCGGCCCATGTCACACAGGCCGGACGCCCGAGGACCCCTTTATCCAGGACTCCCTCAAAGCCACCCAAGTGAGAGGATCTTCACTCGGCAGGATTTTTTAAACTTAGGCGAATCAGGTTTGTTACTAAGCCCCCGAGTGAGAGGCTTGCTCTTCAGTTGGTAGGATTTTTGAAACTTAAGCAAATCAGGTTCGCTGCTAAGTCCCCAAGTGAGATGGTTGCTCTTCACTCGGTAGGATTTTTTAAACTTAGGCGAGTGCAGGACTGAAGCTAAGCCACCCACTAGGGGTTTTTGAACGCATACATATGTAACAACAATCATTTAGGAGACTGTAAAACTGCGTCTTTTATAAACAAACTAGAAGGTACTTCTTGTTACATCTCAATAGTCTGAATGTTTAAGTATAAAAATGGCGGAGCAGCTCCGCATTCCAAGCGCGTGGCTCATCTTTCTTGTGTTCCACATCGTAAAGGTGATATGCTCTGTTGTGGAGCACCTTAGTGATGATGAAGGGGCCTTCTCAAGAGGGAGCAAGCTTGTGAGGCCATTGCTGATCCACTCGGAGCACAAGGTCTCCTTCCTGAAATCCTAGTTCATATCTTGTATCCGATCTTTGTCTCAAAACCTCAGATTGGTACTTGTAGGTTGCTAGTAGTGTTGATTACTCCTTATAGTTGATGCTAGTTGGTTTATCTGGTGGAAGATTATATTTTCAGATCCTTTATGATAATTAATACTCCTCTGATCTTGATCATGAATATGCTTTTTGAGTAGTTACGTTTGTTCCTGAGGACATGGGAGAAGTCTTGTTATAAGTAATCACGTGAATTTGGTATTCGTTCAATATTTTGATGAGATATATGTTGTCTCTCCTCTAGTGGTGTTATGTGAACATCGACTACATGGCACTTCACCATTGTTTGGGCCTAGGGGAAGGAATTTTGAAGTAATAAGTAGATGATGGGTTGCTAGAGTGATAGAATCTTAAACCCTAGTTTATGCGTTGCTTTGTAAGGGGCTGATTTGGATCCATATGTTTCATGCTATGGTTAGGTTTACCTTAATACTTCTTTCATAGTTGTGGATGCTTGCGAGAGGTGTCAATCATAAGTGGGAGGCTTGTCCAAGGAAGGTCAGCACCCAAGGACCGTTCCACCCACATATCAAATTATCAAAGTAACGAACGTGAATCATATGAGCATGATGAAAACTAACTTGACAACAATTCCCATGCGTCCTCGGGAGCGCTTTGCATTATATAAGAGTTCGTCTAGGCTTGTCTTTTGCTACAAAAAGTATTGGGCCACCTTGCCTCACCTTGTTTACTTTTGTTACTTGTTACCCGTTACAAATTATCTTATGACACAACTATCTATTACCGATAATTTCAGTGCTTGCAGAGAATACCTTGCTGAAAACCACTTGTCATTTCCTTCTGCTCCTCGTTGGGTTCGATACTCTTACTTATCGAAAGGAATATGATAGACCCCCTATACTTTTCGCTCATCAAGACCCTTTTCCGACGCCATTGTCGGGGAGTGAAGCGCCTTTGGTAAGTGGAATTTGGTAAGGAAACATTTATTTAGTGTGCTGCAATTTACTATCACTCGTTACTATGGAAAGTAATCCTTTGAGGGGCTTGTTCGGGGTATCTTCACCTCGACCGGAAGAGCAAAGAGTTGCTCCTCAACCTACTGCACCTACTGAAAATATTTATTATGAAATTCCTTCGGGTATAAACTGCTAGCTAATCCTTATGTAGGAGATGGAACATTACATCCTGATATGCACCTAATCTATGTGGATGAAGTTTGTGGCTTATTTAATCTTGCAGGTATGCCCGAGGATGTTGTCAAGAAGAAGGTCTTTGCTTTATCTTTGAAGGGAAAGGCATTGACATGGTATAGTCTATGTGATGATGTTGGATCATGGAACTACAACCGATTCAAATTGTAATTTCATCAGAAGTTTTATCCTATGCATCTCTAGTTCATCGTGATCGGAATTATATATATAATTTTTGCCCTTGTGAAGTAGAAAGTATCGCTTAAGCTTGGGGAAGGCTTAAGTCAATGTTGTATTCATATCCCAATCATGAGCTCCCAAGAGAAATTATTATTCAATTTTTTTATGCTCGACTTTGTCGTAATGATCGATCCATTCTCGATACTTCTTGTACTGGTTCTTTTATGAAGAAGAATACTGAATACAAATGGGATTTATTGGAAAGAATTAAATGCAACTCTGAAGATTGGGAACTCGACGAAGGTAAGGAGTCGGGTATAAACCTTAAGTTTGATTGTGTTAAATATTTTATGGATACCGATGCTTTTCGTGATTTTAGCACTAAATATGGACTTGACTCTAAGATAGTAGCTTCTTTCTGTGAATCCTTTGCTACTCATGTTGATCTCCCTAAGGAGAAGTGGTTTAAATATCATCCTCCCATTGAAGTTAAAGTAGTAGAACCTCTTAAAGTTGAAGAAGAAACTATTACTTATAATGTTGATCCTATTGTTCCTATTGCTTATATTGAGAAACCACCTTTTCATGTTAGAATAAAAGATCATGCTAAAGCTTCAACTGTGGTTCATAAGAGTTATACTAGAACACCTACACCCCCTGAGCCAATTAAAGTTGAACCTAGTATTGCTATGGTTAAATATCTCTTGGTTGATGATATTGAAGGTCATGTTATTTACTTCCGTGATGAAGCTGCTAGGATTGCTAAATCCGATATTAAAGATAAACATAGACCTGTTGTTGGCATGCCTATTGTTTCTTTTAAAATAGGAGATCATTGTTATCATGGCATATGTGATGTGGGTGCTAGTGTGAGTGCAATTCCTTCTTCCTTATACAAAGAGATTATGAATGATATTGCACCTGTTGAGATAGAAGATATTGATGTTACTATTAAGCTTGCCAATAGAGATAATATTTCACCAATTGGGATTGTTAGAGATGTTGAAGTCTTGTGTGGAAAAATTAAATACCCTACTGATTTTCTTGTTCTTGGTTCCCCACAAGATAATTTTTTATCCCATTATATTTGGTAGACCTTTCTTGAACATTGTTAATGGTAAGATAGACTGCAAGAAAGATATTGTTACTATTGATTTAGGGGATATGTTTCATGATTTTAATTTCTCTAAATTTCGTAGACAACCCCATGATAAAGAATTGCCTAGTAAGGATGAAATTATTGGTCTTGCTTCTATTGCCATGCCTCCTACTGATCCTTTAGAACAATATTTGCTAGACCATGAAAATGATATGTTTATAATGAAAGAAGGGAGATAGATGAAGTATTCTTTAATCAAGGGCCTATTTTGAAACACAATTTGCCTGTTGAAATTCCTGGGGATCCTCCTCCACCCAAGGGTGATCCCGTGTTTGAGCTTAGACAATTACCTGATACTCTGAAATATGCTTATCTTGATCAAAAGAAGATATATCCTGTCATTATTATTAATGCTAACCTTTCAGAATATGAAGAAAATAAATTATTGAAAACTTTGAAGAAGCGTTGTGTCGTTATTGGATATACTATTGATGATCTTAAGGGCATTAGTCCCACTCTATTTCAGCACAAAATTAATTTGGAGCGTGATGCTAAACCAGTTGTTGATCACCAACGACGATTAAATCCTAAGATGAAAGAAGTGGTAAGAAATGAAATACTAAAGCTTCTGGAGGCATGTATAATTTATCCTATTATTGATAGTCAATGGGTAAGGCATGTTCATTGTGTCCCTAAGAAAGGAGGTATTACTGTTGTTGCTAATGATAAGAATGAATTGATTCCACAAAGAATTGCAACAGGTTATAGAATGGTAATTGATTTTTGCAAATTGAATAAAGCTACTAGAAAATATCATTACCCTCTACCTTTTATTGACCAAATTCTAGAAATATTATCCAAGCATACACATTTTTTACTTTCTAGATGGTTATTCTGGTTTCTCTCTAATACCTATGTCGAAAGATGATCAAGAGAAAACCACTTTTACTTGCCCTTTCGGTACCTTTGCCTATAGACGTATGCCTTTTGGTTTATGCAATGCACCTGCTACCTTTCAAAGATGTATGAATACTATATTCTCTGACTTTTGTGAAAAGATTGTTAAGGTTTTCGTGGATGATATCTCCGTTTATGGAGCTTCTTTTGATGATTGCTTAAGCAACCTTGATCGAGTTTTGCATAGATGTGAAGAAACTAATCTTGTCATGAATTGGGAGAAGTGCCACTTTATGGTTAATGAAGGTATTGTCTTGGGGCATAAAATTTCTGAAAGAGGTATTGAAGTTGATAAAGTAAAGTAGATGCTATTGAAAAGATGTCGTGTCCTAAGGTATAAGAACTTTCCTTGGTCATGCTGGTTTCCATTGGAGGTTTATTAAAGACTTCTCTAAAATATCTACGCCTCCCACTAATCTCTTGCAAAAAGATGTTCCTTTTGTTTTTGATGATGATTGTGTAGAAGCATTTGAAATAATTAAGAAGGCCTTGATTTCTGCACCTATTGTTCAGCCGCCTAATTGGAATTTACCATTGGAAATTATGTGTGATGCTAGTGATTATGTTGTTGGTGTTGTTGTAGGATAAAGAGTTGATAATAAATTGAATGTTATTCATTATGCTAGTAAAACTCTAGATGGTTCCCAGAGAAATTATGATATTATGCTACTACTGAAAAAAGAATTTTTAGAAGTTGTATTTGCATGTGATAAGTTCAGACCTTATATTGTTGATTCCAAAGTAACTGCTCAAACTGATCTTGCTACTATAAAATATCTTATGGAAAAGAAAGATGCTAAACCTAGACTTATTAGATGGGTTCTCTTGCTACAAGAATTTGATTTGCATATTATTGATAGAAAGGGAACTAAGAACCCCCTTGCAGACAACCTATCTAGGTTAGAAAATGTTCTTGATGACCCACTACCTATTGATGATAGCTTTCCTGATGAACAATTAGCTGTCATAAGTGCTTCTCGTAATACTCCATGGTATGCTAATTACATTGTTGCTAAGTTTATACCACCTAGTTTCGCATACCAGCAAAAGAAAAAGTTTTTCTATGATTTAAGACATTATTTCTGGGATGATCCACACCTTTACAAATAAGGAGTAGATGGTGTTATTTAATGTTGTGTACCTGAGCATGAACAGGAACAGATCCTACGCAACTGCCACTCCGAGGCTAACAGAGGACACCATGCTGGAGATAGAACTGCGCACAAGGTATTGCAAAACCAGTTTCTATTGGCCCACTCTCTATAAGGATGCTCATAAGTTTGTCTTGTCTTGTGATGAATGCCAAAGAATTGGTAATATTAGTAGATGTCAGGAAATGCCTATGAACTATTCACTTGTTATTGAACCATTTGATGTTTGGGGCTTTGATTATATGGGACCTTTTCCTTCCTCTAATGGGTCTACACATATTTTAGTTGATGTTTATTACATTACTAAGTGGGTAGAAGCTATTCTAACTAGTAGTGCTTATCATAACACTTCTATTAAGATGCTTAAAGAATTTATTTTTTCGAGGTTTGGAGTCCCTAGATATTTAATTACTTATGGTGGTTCACATTTTATTCATGGTGCTTTCCGTAAAATGCTTGCTAAGTATGATGTTAACCATAGAATTGCATCTCCTTATCATCCTTAGTCTAGTGGTCAAGTAGAATAGATAAATAGAGATATTAAATTGATTTTGCAAAAGACTGTAAATAGATTTGGAAAGAATGGGTCTAAGAAACTTGATGATGTATTGTGGGCTTATAGAACTTCCTATAAGAGAACCCTATGGGTATCTCTCCATATAAAATGGTTTACAGAAAAGCATGCCACTTACCTCTCGAACTAGAACATAAGGCATATTGGGCTATTAAAGAGCTCAACTATGATTTCAAACTTGTCGGTGAGAAGAGGTTATTTGACATTAGCTCGCTTGATGAATGGAGAACCCAAGCCTATGAGAATTCCAAGTTGTTTAAAGAAAAGGTTAAAAGATGGCATGACAAAAGGATACAAAAGCGTAAGTTTAACGTAGGTGATCATGTTTTGCTATACAACTCTCATTTAAGATTTTTTTTGCATGAAAACTTCTCTCTAAATGGAAAGGTCCTTACATCATCGAAGAGGTCTATCATTCCGGTGCCATAAAAATCAACAACGCCGAAGGCACAAATCCAAAGGTGGTAAACGGTCAAAGAATCAAACATTATATCTCAGGTACTCCCATAAATGTTGAGACCAATATAATTGATACCGTAACACCGGGGAGTACAAGGGACACTTTCCAGAACATTTCAGACTCTGGAAAGGAATAGGTATGTGGTCTGGTAAGTAAACTGACTCCAAAATGTTTCCAATAACAATTTTTCTCCGTTTTGGAATATTTAAAAAATTGGAAAATTAAAAGTTGTCCGAAAGAGACACGAGGCCACCACTAGGGTGGAGGGAATGCCCTACCCCCTAAGCGCACCCCCTGATGACCGACAAGTATAGGGGATCTATCGTAGTCCTTTTGATAAGTAAGAGTGTCGAACCCAACGAGGAGCAGCAGGAAATGATAAGCGGTTTTCAGCAAGGTATTCTCTGCAAGCACTGAAATTATAGGTAACAGATAGTTCTGTGATAAGATAATTAGTAACGAGCAACAAGTAACAAAAGTAAATAAAGTGCAGCAAGGTGGCCCAATCCTTTTTGTAGCAAAGGAAAAGCTTGGACAAACTCTTATATGATGTAAAGTGCTCCCGAGGACACATGGGAATTATCTTCAAGCTAGTTTTCATCACGATCATATGATTCGCGTTCGATACTTTGATAATTTAGTATGTGTGTGGACCGGTGCTTGGGTACTGTCCTTACTTGGACAAGCATCCCACTTATGATTAACCTCTATTGCAAGCATCCGCAACTACAACAAAAGTATTAAGGTAAACCTAACCATAGCATGAAACATATGGATCCAAATCAGCCCCTTACGAAGCAACGCATAAACTTGGGTTTAAGCTTCTGTCACTCTATTAACCCATCATCTACTCATTACTTCCCAATTCCTTCCTCTAGGCCCAAATAATGGTGAAGTGTCATGTAGTCGACGTTCACATAAAACCACTAGAGGAGAGACAACATACATCTCACCAAAATATCGAATGAATACCAAATTCACATGACTACTAATAGCAAGACTTCTCCCATGTCCTCAGGAACAAACGTAACTACTCACAAAGCATATTCATGTTCATAATCAGAGGGGTATTAATATGCATATAGGATCTGAACATATGATCTTCCACCAAGTAAACCAACTAGCATCAACTACAAAGAGTAATCAACACTACTAGCAAACCACAGGTACCAATCCCGGACATAGAGACAAGAATTGGATACAAGAGATGAACTAGGGTTTTGAGGGGAGATGGTGCTGGTGAAGATGTTGATGGAGATTGCCCTCTCCCGACGAGAGGAGCGTTGGTGATGACGATGGCGATGATTCCCCCTCCCAAAGGGAAGTTTCCCCGGCAGAACAGCTCCGCTAGAGCCCTAGATTGGTTCCGCCTCGTGGCGGTGGAGTCTCGTCCGGAAAGATGGCTTCTGATTTTTTTCCTCATCGAAAGACTCCATATAGCAGAAGATGGGCATCAGAGGGCCACCAGGGGGCCCATGAGGTAGGGGGCGCGCCTAGGGGCGGGTAGGGCGCGCCCCCACCCTCTTGGGCAGGGTGTGGCCCCCCTGGTGAACTTCTTGCGCTCAGTATTTTTTATATATTCTGAAAATGACTTCTATGAAGTTTCAGGGCTTTTGGAGCTGTGCAGAATAGGTCTCTAATATTTGCTCCTTTTCCAGCCCAGAATCCCAGCTGCCGGCATTCTCCCTCTTTATGTAAACCTTGTAAAATAAGAGAGAATAGTCATAAGTATTGTGACATAATGTGTAATAACAACCCATAATGCAATAAATATTGATATAAAAGCATGATGCAAAATGGACGTATCAACTCCCCCAAGCTTAGACCTCGCTTGTCCTCAAGCGAAAGCCGAAATCAAAAAATATGTCCACATGTTTAGAGATGGAGGTGTCGATAAAAAATAAAATACGGACATGAGGGCATCATGATCATTCTTAGAACAACAACTTATATAATTCTTGTCATATGATCTCTTATGCTAGAGTAATAATTCAATCACAATTTCAAGTATGAATCATAAACTTCATTGAAAACTAACAAACTATAATCTCAGTCATTGGAGCAATTGCAATTTATCATAACATAGGAAAGAGTCAATATAAGAGCTTTTCAGCAAGTCCACATACTCAACTATCATATAGTCTTTCACAATTGCTAACACTCACGCAATACTTATGGGTATGGAGTTTTAATCGGACACAGAGAAAGATAGGGGCATATAGTTTTGCCTCCCAACGTTTTACCTCAAGGGTAATGTCAACAATAATAGTTCATGAAAACTCACATCCAATTAGCCATATATACCAGGATCTTTCCAACATGTTGTGCTTGCCAAAAGATAAAATGTAAAAAGGAAGGGTGAAGATCACCATGACTCTTATGTAAGGTAGGAGATAAAAGTAAAAGATAGGCCCTTCGCAGAGGTAAGCAGAGGTTGTCATGCGCTTTTATGGTTGGATGCACAAAATCTTAATGCGAAAGAACGTCACTTTATATTGACACTTGTGATATGGACCTTTATTATGCAGTATGTCGCTTTTATTTCTTCCATATCACATGATCGTATAAAGCTTATTTTCTCCCACACTAATAAGTCATACATATTTAGAGAGCAAATTTTATTGCTTGCAACGATGACAACTTACTTGAAGGATCTTACTCAATCCATAGGTAGATATGGTGGACTCTCATGGCAAAACTGGTTTAAGGGTGTTTGGAAGCACAAGTAGTATCTCTACTTGGTGCAAAGGATTTGGCTAGCATGAGGGGGAAAGGCAAGCTCAATCATGTTGGATGATCCATGACAATATAATTTATCTTAGATGTAAGAAAACATAACCCATTACGTTGTCTTCTGTGTCCAACGTCAACTCTTTAGCATGTCATATTTTAATGAGTGCTCACAATCATAAAAGATATCTAAGATAGTATATTTATATGTGAAGACCTCTCTTTCTTTATTACTTCCTATTAATTGCAATGATTACCAAAACTATGTTCGTCAACTCTCAACAACTTTTATTCATCATACTCTTTATATGTGAGCTCATTACTCTCCATAAGATCCATATGATCTCTTTGTTTCCTTTTTATTATTTCTGTTTTCTTTTATTCACTAAAGATCATGTCAAAATAATCAAGCCCTTGACTCAACACTAATATTTATTATATATAGCTCACGGACTCGATTACATAGAAGGATCATAAAGAAAAACTCACAACTAGATCGTACTAGAAGCTTTTATTCTACTAGATCAAGATATTACCAAAAAGATTGAACTAAGAAATATAGTAAAGATAGAAGTGATGGTGATACGATACCGGGGCACACCCGCAAGCTTGGCAGTTGCCAAGGGGAGTGCCCATACCCATGTGATTATATCTCCTTTTTCGGGGATGGTGATGTGATATTCTTGGCTATCATGCCCCTCAGGATACGATTCTCCTCCTCGAGCTTATTGACTTGTTGCTTGAGGTCCATTATTTCCTTTCGAAGTTTTCCTGTAACAGCCAAAGCTCCCTGCACCCAAGGGTGCTGCATAGCTGCGGGACAACAAGTGACACTCTTTTTCATATTCTCATATGAAAGAAATCTAACATTGGAAGGGATAACCAAGTATGGGATAGACGAGAGCTCTGCAGTTCCCCCATTGTGAATCAAGCTCGGAAGCGAGAAGTGACTTCTTGATCCTCCTCCATGGCATCTATCCTCTTCAAATCAGCCTCCATCTCTTCCTCTGTCGCTGGCCCAAAGTGGTCAACATTGTTGTTTGTTATTGATCTCGACGACGGATGAGACAACCGGCTCTCCCCGACCGACTCTTGAGAAGACATCTTGCTCTAATCTGCAGCAGCAACAGCTTGAAACACAAACATAGGATAATTGCGTGATATAGGAGTCAAAACCTTCGGGAGATTATATAATGAATTTTTACCGACCAAACTACATAACGTGTAAGAAAACGGAGTCCGGAGAGCACACGAGGTGCCCACGAGGTAGGGGGCGCCCCCAGGTGGTAGGGCACGCCCTCCACCCTCGTGTCCTTCCCGGACTGCTTCTTATTTTTCTATTTTTCTAAATATTCCAAAACGGAAGAAAATTGCCATTAGAACTGTTTTGGAGTCGGTTTACTTACCGTACCACATACCTATTCCTTTTCGGAGTCTGAAACGTTCCAGAAAGTGTCCCTTATGTATTCCTCCGGGGTTATGGTTTCAATAACATTGGTTTCAACATTTATAGGATTACCTGAGATATAATGTTTAATTCTTTGACTGTTCACCACCTTCGGATTTGCGCCTTCGAAGGTGTTGATTTTTATGGCACCGGAATGATAGACCTCCTCGATAACGTAAGGACCTTCCCATTTAGAGAGAAGTTTTCCTGCAAAAAATCTTAAACGAGAGTTGTATAGCAAAACATAATCACCTACATTAAACTCACGCTTTTGTATTCTTTTGTCATGCCATCTCTTAACTTTTTCTTTAAAAAACTTGGCATTTTCATAGGCTTGGGTTCTCCATTCATCAAGTGAGCTAATGTCAAATAACCTTTTTCTCACCGGCAAGTTTAAAATCATAGTTGAGCTCTTTAATAGCCCAGTAAGCCTTATGTTCTAGTTCGAGAGGTAAGTGACATGCTTTACCATAGACCATTTTATATGGAGACATACCCATAGCATTTTTATATGCGGTTCTATAGGCCCATAATGCATCATCAAGTTTCTTGGACCAATTCTTTGTAGATCTATTAACAGTCTTTTGCAAAATTAATTTGAGTTCTCTATTACTCAATTCTACTTGACCACTAGACTAAGGGTGATAAGGAGATGCAATTCTATGATTAACATCACATTTAGCAAGCATTTTACAGAAAGCACCATGAATAAAATGTGAACCACCATCGGTCATTAAATATCTAGGGACTCCAAACCTTGGAAAAATAACTTCTTTAAGCATCTTAATAGAAGTGTTATGATCAGCACTACTTGTTGGAATTGCTTCTAACCACTTAGTAACATAATCAATAGCAACTAAAATATGTGTATAACCATTAGAGGCAGGAAAAGGTCCCATATAATCAAAGCCCCAAACATCAAATGGTTCAATAATAAGTGAATAGTTCATAGGAATTTCTTGACGTCTACTAATATTACCAATTCTTTGACATTCATCACAAGATACAACAAACTTATGGGCATCCTTGAAGAGAGTAGGACAATAAAAACTGGATTGCAATACCTTATGTGCAGTTCTATCTCCAGCATGGTGTCCTCCATAAGCCTCGGAGTGACACTTGCGTAGGATCTGTTCCTATTCATGCTCAGGTAAACAACGTCTAATAACACGATCTACTCCTTCTTTATAAAGATGTGGGTCATCCCAAAAGTAATGTCTCAAATCATAGAAGAACTTTTTCTTTTGCTGGTATGTGAAACTAGGTGGTATAAATTTAGCAATAATGTAATTAGCATAATCAGCATACCATGGAGCAGTATGAGAAGCATTTATGACATTTAATTGTTCATCAGGAAAGCTATCATCAATAGGTAGTGGGTCATCAAGAACATTCTCTAGCCTAGACAAGTTGTCTGCAACGGGGTTCTCAGCTCCCTTTCTATCAATAATATGCAAATCAAATTCTTGTACCAAGAGAACCCATCTAATAAGTCTAGGTTTAGCATCTTTCTTTTCCATAAGATATTTAATAGCAGCACGATCAGTGTGAATAGTTACTTTAGAATCAACAATATAAGGTCTGAACTTATCACAAGCAAATACATCTGCTAAGAATTCTTTTTCGGTAGTAGCATAATTTCTGTGAGCATTGTCTAGAGTTTTACTAGCATATTGAATAACATTTAATTTCTAATCAACTCTTTGCCCTAGAACAGCACCGACAACATAATCACTAGCATCACACATAATTTCAAAAGGTAAATTCCAATCAGGTGGCTGAACAATAGGTGCAGAGATTAATGCTTTCTTAAGTATTTCAAATGCTTCTACACAATCATCATAAAAAACAAATGGTATATCTTTTTGTAATAATTTAGTCAGAGGCTGAGAAATTTTTAAGAAGTCCTTAATGAACCTCCTATAAAAACCGACATGACCAAGGAAACTTCTTATACCTTTGATGTCCTTGGGACATGGCATCATTTCAATAGCATCAACCTTGGCTTTATCAACCTCAATACCTCTTTCAGAAACTTTATGCCCCAAGACAATACCTTCATTAACCATAAAGTGGCACTTTTCCCAATTCAAGACAAGATTAGTTTCTTCACATCTCTGCAAAACTCGATCAAGGTTGCTCAAGCAATCATCAAAAGAGGATCCATAGACGGAAAAACCATCCATGAAAACCTCACAAATCTTTTCACAAAATTCAGAGAATATAGCCATCATGCATGTTTGAAAGGTAGCAGGTGCATTACATAAACCAAAAGGCATACGTCTATAAGCAAAAGTACCAAAAGGGCAAGTAAAAGTAGTCTTTGATTGTTCATTGGCTGACACAGGTATTTGAGAGAAACCAGAATAACCATCTAGAAAGCAAAAATGTGTATGTTTGGATAATCTTTCTAGCATTTGATCGATAAAAGGTAAGGGGTAATGATCGTTTTTAGTAGCTTTATTTAATTTACGAAAATCAATTACCATCCTATAACCTGTAATAATTCTTTGCGGGATCGACTCATCTTTATCATTAGGAACGACAGTAATACCTCCCTTCTTAGGGACACAATGGACAGGGCTTACCCACTGACTATCAGCAACGGGATAAATTATACCTTGCTCAAGAAGCTTTAGTATTTCCTTTCTTTCCACTTCCTTCATCTTAGGATTCAGCCATCGTTGATGATCACGAACTGGTTTGGCATCTTCCTCCAAATTTATTTTGTGTTGACACAAAGTGTGACTAATGCCCTTAAGATCATCAAGAGTATATCCAATAGCAGCACGGTGCTTCTTTAGAGTTTTCAGTAATCTCTCTTCTTCATGCTCTGAAAGGTTAGCACTAATAATAACAGGATATATCTTTTTCTCATCAAGATAAGCATATTTAAGAGTATCGAGTAACGGTTTAATCTCAAACATGGGATCACCCTTGGGTGGAGGAGGATCCCCTAGGATTTCAACAGGAAAATTGTGTTTCAGGATGGGTTCCTCTTTAAAGAATACTTCATCTATTTCCCCTCTTTCATTCATAAACATATCATTTCCATGGTCTAGCAAATATTGTTCTAAAGGATCGCTAGGAGGTACGGCAATATAAGAAAGACCAATAATTTCATCTTTACTAGGTAATTCCTCTTCATGGTGTTGTCTACGAAATTTTGAAAAGTTGAACTCATGAGACATATCACCCAAACCAATAGTAACAACATCCTTTTTGCAATCTATCTTAGCATTAACTATTTCAAGAAGGGTCTACCAAAAATAATGGGACAAAAGCTATCTTGTGGGGAGCCAAGAACAAGAAAATGAGCAGGGTATTTAGTTTTCCCACACAAGACTTCAACATCTCTAACAATTCCCATTGGTGAAATAGTTGTTGGGGAACGTACCAAAATTTTAAAATTTCTACGCATCACCAAGATCAATCTATGGAGTCATATAGCAACGAGGGAGAGGGGAGTGCATCTACATACCCTTGTAGATCGCGCGCGGAAGCGTTCAAGAGAATGGGGTTGATGGAGTCGTACTCATCGTGATCCAAATCACCGATGACCTAGCGCCGAACAGACGGCTCCTCCGCGTTCAACACACGTACGGTTGGGAAGACGTCTCCTCCAACTTGATCTAGAAAGGGGGAAGGAGAGGTTGATGAAGATCCAGCAGCACGACGGCGTGGTGGTGGAAGCAACGGTGATCTCGACAGGGCTTCGCCAAGCACAGGGAGAGGGAGGAGTGTCACAGGAGGGAGAGGGAGAGGCCAGGGGCTAGGGTGCGGCTGCCCTCCCTCCCCCCAGTATATATAGGGTCCCTAGGGGGGGCGCCGGCCCTAGGAGATCCAATCGAAAAGGGGGGCGGCGGCCAAGGGGGTGGCTTGCCCCCCAAGCCAAGTGGGGCGCCCCCTACCCCTAGGGTTTCCAACCCTAGGCGCAGGGGGAGGCCCAAGGGGGCGCACCAGCCCACTAGGGGCTGGTTCCCCTCCCACTTCAGCCCCCGGGACCCTTCCGGTGGTCCCGGTACAATACCGATTACCCCCCAAACTTTCCCGATAGCCGAAACTTGACTTCCTATATATAAATCTTCACCTCCGGACCATTCCGGAACTCCTCGTGACATTCGGGATCTCATACGGGACTCCGAACAACTTTTGGGTTACCGTATACTAATATCTCAATAACCCTAGCATCACCGAACCTTAAGTGTGTAGGATCTACAGGTTCGGGAGACACGCAGACATGACCGAGACGACTCTCCGGTCAATAACCAACAGCGGGATCTGGATACCCATGTTGGCTCCCACATGCTCCTCGATGATCTCATTGGATGAACCACGATGTCGAGGATTCAATCAATCCGTATACAATTCCCTTTGTCAATCGGTACGTTACTTGCCCCAGACTCGATCGTCGGTATCCCAATACCTCGTTCAATCTCGTTACCGGCAAGTCACTTTACTAGTACTGTAATGCATGATCCCGTGATAAACCACTTGGTCACATTGAGCTCATTATGATGATGCATTACCGAGTGGGCTCAGAGATACCTCTCCGTCATACGGAGTGACAAATCCCAGTCTCGATTCGTGCCAACCCAACAGATACTATCGGAGATACCTGTAGTGTACCTTTATAGTCACCCAGTTACGTTGTGACGTTTGGCACACCCAAAGCACTCCTACGGTATCCGGGAGTTGCACAATCTCATGGTCTAAGGAAATGATACTTAACATTCGGAAAAGCTATAGCAAACGAACTACATGATCTTTGAGCTATGCTTAGGATTGGGCCTTGTCCATCACATCATTCTTCTAATGATGTGATCCCGTTATCAATGACATCCAATGTCCATAGTCAGGAAACCATGACTATGTTTTGATCAACGAGCTAGTCAACTAGAGGCTCACTAGGGACGTGTTGTGGTCTATGTATTCACACATGTATTACGATTTCTGGATAACACAATTATATCATGAACAATAGACAATTATCATGAACAAAGAAATATAATAATAACCATTTTATTATTGCCTATAGGGCATATTTCCAACAGTCTCCCACTTGCACTAGAGTCAATAGTCTAGTTACATTGTGATGAATTGAACACCCATGCAGTTCTGGTGTTGATCATGTTTTGCTCTAGGGAGAGGTTTAGTCAACGGATCTGCCACATTCAGGTCTGTATGTACTTTAAAAATATCTATGTCTCCATTTTGAACACTTTCACGAATGGAGTTGAAGCAACACTTGATATGCCTGGTCTTCCTGTGAAACCTGGGCTCCTTGGAAAGGACAATAGCTCCAGTGTTGTCACAAAAGAGAGTCATCGGGCCCAACACATTGGGTATGACTCCTAGGTCGGTAATGAACTCCTTCACCCAGATTGCCTCTTGTGCTGCCTCCGAGGCTGGCATGTACTCCACTTCACATGTAGATCCCGCCACAACGATTTGCTTGCAACTGCACCAGCTTACTACCCCACCATTCAAAATATACACATAGCCGGTTTGTGACTTAGAGTCATCTAGATCTGTGTCGAAGCTAGCATCGACGTAACCCTTTACGACGAGCTCTTCGTCACCTCCATAAACGAGAAACATATCCTTAGTCCTCTTCAGGTACTTCAGGATATTCTTGACCGCTGTCCAGTGTTCCATGCCGGGATTACTTTGGTACCTTCCTACCAAACTTACGGCAAGGTTTGCATCAGGTCTGGTACACAACATATCATACATGATAGACCCTATGGCCGAGGCATAGGGGACGACACTCATCTTTTCTCTATCTTCTGTCATGGTCGGGCATTGAGTCGTGCTCAATCTTGTACCTTGCAATACAGGCAAGAATCCCTTCTATGACTGATCCATTTTGAACTTCTTCAATATCTTGTCAAGGTGCGTACTCTGTGAAAGACCAATGAGGCGTCTCGATCTATCTCTATAGATCTTGATGCCTAATATATAAGCAGCTTCTCCAAGATCCTTCATTGAAAAACACTTGTTCAAGTAGGCCTTTATGCTTTCCAAGAATTCTATATCATTTCCCGTCAACAGTATGTCATCCACATACAATATGAGAAATGCTACAGACCTCCCACTCACTTTCTTGTAAATGCAGGCTTCTCCATAAGTCTGCATAAACCCAAACGCTTTGATCATCTCATCAAAACGAATGTTCCAACTCCGACATGCTTGCACCAGCCCATAAATCGAGCATTGGAGCTTGCATACCTTGTCAGCATTCTTAGGATCGACAAAACCTTCCGGCTGCATCATATACAATTCTTCCTTAAGGAAACCATTAAGGAATACCGTTTTGACGTCCATTTGCCATATCTCATAATCATAGAATGCGGCAATTGCTAACATGATTCGGATGGACTTCAGCTTCGCTACGGGTGAGAAAGTCTCATCGTAGTCAACCCCTTGAACTTGTCGATAACTCTTAGCGACAAGCCGAGCTTTATAGATGGTTACGTTACCATCCGCGTCTATCTTCTTCTTAAAGATCCATTTATTTTGTATGGCTCGCCAATCATCGGGCAAGTCAGTCAAAGTCCATACTTCGTTTTCATACATGGATCCTATCTCGGATTTCATGGCTTCCAGCCATTTGTCGGAATCTGGGCCCGCCATCGCTTCTTCATAGTTCGAAGGTTCACCATTGTCTAACAACATGATTTCCAAGACAGGGTTGCTGTACCACTCTGGTGCGGAACGTGTTCTTGTGGACCTACGAAGTTCAGTAGCAACTTGATTTGAAGTTTCATGATTGTCATCATTAACTTCCTCTCTAGTCGGTGCAGGCACCTCAGGAACAATTCCCTGAGCTGCGCCACTCTCCGGTTCAAGAGGTAATACTTCATCAAGTTCTACTTTCCTCCCACTTATTTCTTTCGAGAGAAACTCTTTCTCTAGAAAGGATCCATTCTTGGCAAAAAAGATCTTGCCTTCGGATCTAAGGTAGAAGGTATACCCAATAGTTTCTTTAGGGTACCCTATGAAGATGCATTTTTCCGATTTGGGTTCGAGCTTTTCAGGTTGAAGTTTCTTGACATAAGCATCGCATCCCCAAACTTTTAGAAATGACAGCTTAGGTTTCTTCCCAAACCATAATTCATACGGTGTCGTCTCAATGGATTTCGACGGAGCCCTATTTAAAGTGAATGCGTCAGTCTCTAAAGCATAGCCCCAAAATAACAGCGGGAAATCGGTAAGAGACATCATAGATCACAGCATATCCAATAGAGTGCGATTACGACGTTTGGACACACCATTACGCTGAGGTGTTCCAGGCGGTGCGAGTTGTGAAACTATTGCACATTTCCTTACGTGTGTGCCAAATTCGTGACTCAAGTATTCTCCCCCACGATCTGATCGCAAGAACTTGATTTTCTTGTCACGTTGATTCTCAACCTCACTCCGAAATTCCTTGAACTTTTCAAAGGTCTCAGACTTGTGTTTCATTAAGTAGACATACCCATATCTACTCAAGTCATCAGTGAGGGTGAGAACATAACGATAGCCACCGCGAGGCTCAACACTCATTGGACCGCACACATCAGTATGTATGATTTCCAATAAGTTGGTTGCTCGCTCCATTATTCCTGAGAAACAGAGTCTTGGTCATTTTACCCATGAGGCATGGTTCGCACGTGTCAAATGATTTGTAATCAAGAGACTCCAAAAGTCCATCGGCATGGAGCTTCTTCATGCGTTTGACACCTATGTGACCAAGGCGGCAGTGCCACAAGTATGTGGGACTATCATTATCAACCTTACATCTTTTGGTATTCACACTATGAATATGTGTAACATTACGCTCGAGATTCATTAAGAATAAACCATTCACCAGCGGAGCATGACCATTAAACATATCTCTCATATAAATAGAACAACCATTATTCTCGGATTTAAATGAGTAGCCATCTCGAATTAAACGAGATCCTGATACAATGCTCATGCTCAAAGCTGGCACTAAATAACAATTATTGAGGTTTAAAACTAATCCTGTAGGTAAATGTAGAGGTAGCGTGCCGATGGCGATCACATCGACCTTGGAACCATTCCCGACGTGCATCGTCACCTCGTCCTTCGCCAGTCTCCGCTTATTCCGCAGCTCCTGCTTTGAGTTACAAATGTGAGCAACCGCACCGGTATCAAATACCCAGGAGCTACTACAAGTACTGGTATGGTACACATCAATTACATGTATATCACATATACCTTTAGTGTTGCCGACCTTCTTGTCCCCTAAGTTTTTGGGGCAGTTCCGCTTCCAGTGACCACTTCCCTTGCAATAAAAACACTCAGTCTCGGGCTTGGGTCCATTCTTTGGCTTCTTCTCGGCAGCTTGCTTACTGGGCACGACAACTCCCTTGCCGTCCTTCTTGAAGTTCTTCTTACCCTTGCCTTTCTTGAACTTAGTGGTTTTATTCACCATCAACACTTGATGTTCCTTTTTGATTTCCACCTCTGCTGATTTCAGCATTGAATATACCTCAGGAATGGTCTTTTCCATCCCCTTCATATTGAAGTTCATCACAAATCTCTTGTATCTCGGTGGAAGCGACTGAAGGATTCTGTCAATGACCGCGTCATCCGGGAGATTAACTCCCAGGTGAGTCAGGCGGTTATGCAACCCAGACATTTTGAGTATGTGTTCACTGACAGAACTATTTTCCTCCATCTTACAGCTGAAGAACTTGTTGGAGACTTCATATCTCTCGACCCGGGCATGAGCTTGGAAAACCATTTTCATCTCTTCGAACATCTCATATGCTCCGTGTCGCTCAAAACGCTTTTGGAGCCCCGGTTCTAAGCTCTAAAGCATGCCACACTGAACGAGGGAGTAATCATCAGCACATGACTGCCAAGCATTCATAATGTCTTGGTTCTCTGGGATGGGTGCGTCACCTAGCGGTGCTTCTAGGACATAATCTTTCTTGGCAGCTATGAGGATGATCCTCAGGTTCCGGACCCAGTCCGTATAGTTTCTACCATCGTCTTTCAGCTTGGTTTTCTCTAGGAACGCGTTGAAGTTGAGGGCAACATTAGCGTGGGCCATTTGATCTACAATACATGTTGTAAAGATTTTAGACTAAGTTCATGATAATTAAGTTCATCTAAATCAAAACATTCAATGAACTCCCACTCAGATAGACATCCCTCTAGTCATCTAAGTATAACATGATCCGAGTCAACTAGGCCGTGTCCGATCATCACGTGAGACGGACTAGTCAACATCGATGAACATCTTCATGTTGACTGTATCTTCTATATGACTCATGCTCGACCTTTCGGTCTTCTGCGTTCTGAGGCCATGTCTGTACATGCTAGGCTCGTCAAGTCAACCTAAGTGTATTGCATGTGTAAATCTGGCTTACACCCGTTGTATTCGAACGTTAGAATCTATCACACGCGATCATCACGTGGTTCTTCGAAACAACGAACCTTCGCAACGGTGCACAGTGAGGGGGGACACTTTCTTGAAATTATTACGAAGGATCATCTTATTTAAGCTACCGTCGATCTAAGCAAATAAGATGTAAAACAAGATAAACATCACATGCAATCAAATAGTGACATGATATGGCCAATATCATTTGCTCCTTTTGATCTCCATCTTCGGGGCTCCATGATCATCGTTGTCACCGGCATGACACCATGATCTCCATCATCATGATCTCCATCATCGTGTCTTCTTGAAGTTGTCTCGTCATCTATTACTTCTACTACTATGGCTAATGCTTTAGCAATAAAGTAAAGTAATTACATGACGTTTATGTTGACACGCAGGTCATAAATAAATAAAGACAACTCCTATGGCCCCTGCCGGTTGTCATACTCATAGACATGCAAGTCATGATTCCTATTACAAGAACATGATCAATCTCATACATCACATATATCATTCATCACATCCTTTTGGCCATATCACATCACACGGCACATGCTGCAAAAACAAGTTAGACGTCCTCTAATTGTTGTTGCAAGTTTTTACGTGGCTGCTATAGGTTTCTAGCAAGAACGTTTCTTACCTACGCCAAAACCACAATGTGATATGCCAATTTCTATTTACCCTTCATAACGACCCTTTTCATCGAATCCGATCCGACTAAAGTGGGAGAGATAGACACCTGCCAGCCACCTTATGCAACTAGTGCATGTCAATCGGTGGAACGAGTCTCACGTAAGCGTACGTGTAAGGTCGGTCCGGGCCGCTTCATCCCACGATGCCGCCGAATCAATATAAGACTAGTAACGGCAAGCAAATTGACAATATCGACGCCCACAACTGCTTTGTGTTCTACTCATGCATAGAAACTACGTATACACCTAGCTCATGATGCCACTATTGGGGAACGTAGCAGAATTTTAAAATTTTCTACGCATCACCAAGTTAAATCTATGGAGTCATCTAGCAATGAGGGAGAGGGGAGTGCATCTACATACCCTTGTAGATCGCGCGCGGAAGCGTTCAAGAGAATGGGGTTGATGGAGTCGTACTCCTCGTGATCCAAATCACCGATGACCTAGTGCAGAACGGACGGCACCTCCGCGTTCAACACACGTACGGTTGGGAAGACGTCTCCTCCAACTTGATCCAGCAAGGGGGAAGGAGAGGTTGATGAAGATCCAACAGCACGACGGCATGGTGGTGGAAGCAACGGTGATCTCGGCAGGGCTTCGCCAAGCACAGGGAGAGGGAGCAGTGTCACGGGAGGAAGACGGAGAGGCCAGGGGCTAGGGTGCGGCTGCCCTCCCTCCCCCCACTATATATAGGGTCCCTAGGGGGGGCGCCGGCCCTAGGAGATCCAATAAAAAAGGGGGGCGGCGGCTAAGGGGGTGGCTTGCCCCCCAAGCCAAGTGGGGCGCCGACCACCCCTAGGGTTTCCAAACCTAGGCGCAGGGGGAGGCCCAAGGGGGGTGCACCAGCCCACTAGGGGCTGGTTCCCCTCCCACTTCAGCCCATGGGGCCCTCCAGGATAGGTGGCCCCACCCGGTGGACCCCCGGGACCCTTCTGGTGGTCCCGGTACAATGCCGATTACCCCCGAAACTTTCCCGATGGCCGAAACTTGACTTACTATATATAAATCTTCACCTCCGGACCATTCTGGAAATCCTCGTGACGTCCTGGATCTCATACGGGACTCTAAACAACTTTCGGGTTACCGTATACTAATATCTCAATAACCCTAGCATCACCGAACCTTAAGTGTGTAGTCCCTACGGGTTCAGGAGACACGCAGACATGACCGAGACGACTCTCCGGTCAATAACCAATAGCGGGATCTAGATACCCATGTTGGCTCCCACATGCTCCTCGATGATCTCATCGGATGAACCACGATGTCGAGGATTCAATCAATCCGTATACAATTCCCTTTGTTAATCGGTACGTTACTTGCCCGAGACTCGATCGTCGGTATCCCAATACCTCGTTCAATCTCGTTACCGACACGTCACTTTACTCGTACCGTAATGCATGATCCCGTGATCAACCACTTGGTCACATTGAGCTCATTATGATGATGCATTACCGAGTGGGCCTAGAGATACCTCTCCGTCATACGGAGTGACAAATCCCAGTCTCGATTCGTGCCAACCCAACAGATACTTTCGGAGATACCTGTAGTGTACCTTTATAGTCACCCAGTTACGTCGTGATGTTTGGCACACCCAAAGCACTCGTACGGTATCCGGGAATTGCACAATCTCATGGTCTAAGGAAATGATACTTGACATTCGGAAAAGCTATATTAGCAAACGAACTACACGATCTTTGAGCTATGCTTAGGGTTGGGCCTTGTCCATCACATCATTCTCCTAATGATGTGATCCCGTTATCAATGACATCCAATGTCCATAGTCAGTAAACCATGACTATCTTTTGATCAACGAGCTAGTCAACTAGAGGCTCACTAGGGACGTGTTGTGGTCTATGTATTCACACATGTATTATGATTTCCGGATAACACAATTATAGCATGAACAATAGACAATTATCATGAACAAAGAAATATAACAATAACCATTTTATTATTGCCTCTAGGGCATATTTCCAACAATAGTATCTCTATTGACATCAATATCTTCTAACTCAGCGGGTGCAATGTCATGCATAATTTCTTTGTATAAGTCAAAAGGTATTGCACTAGCACTAGCACCCATATCACATAAGCCATGATAACAATAATCTCCTATTTTAACAGAAATAACAGGCATGCCTACCAAAGATCAAGGTTTATCTTTAGCACAAGGATTAGCAATTCTAGCAGTCTCATCACGGAAATGAATAACATGCCCATCAATATTATCAGACAAGAGATCTTTAACAGTAGCAATATTAGGTTCAACTTTAATTTGCTCAGAAGGTGTATAAGTTCTAATATTGCTTTTACGAAGCACAGTTGAAGCTTTAGCATGATCCTTTATCCTAACAGGGAAAGGTGGTTTCTCAACATAAGAAGTAGGAACAATAGGCTCATTATAAGTGATATTTAAACCACTTCTCCCTAGGGAGATCAACATGACTAGCAAAAGATTCACAGAAAGAAGCTATTATCTCAGATTCAAGTCCATATTTAATGCTAAATTTACAGAAAACATCGGTATCCATAAAAGATTTAACACAATCAAACTTAGGGGTCATACCTGACTCCTTACCTTTGTCGAGGTCCCAATCTTCAGAGTTGCGTTTAATTTTTTCAAATAAATCCCATTTTAATTCAATAGTCTTCATCATAAAAGAGCCAGCGCAAGAAGTATCGAGCATGGTGTGATTGTTATCAGAAAGCCGAGCATATAAATTTTTAATAATCATTTCTCTTGAGAGCTCATGATTGGGGCATGAATATAACATTGATTTAATCCCCCCAACCTTGAGTGATGCTTTATCCTTCGCGAGGCCAGAAATTATATATATAATTGCGATCACGATGAACAAAATGCATAGGATAAAACTTCTGATGAAATTCCAATTTCAATCCTTTCTAGTTCCATGACCCCGTATCATCGCATAGCCTATACCATGTCAATGAATCTCCCTTCAAAGATAAAGGGAAGACCTTCTTCTTAATAACATCTCCGGGTACACCTGCAAGCTTAAATAATCCACAAACTTCATCCACATATATTAGGTGCTCATCAGGATGCGTTGTCCCGTCTCCTGCAAAAGGATTAGCTAGCAGTTTTTCTATCATACCCGAAGGAATTTCAATGAAGACATTTTCATTTTTAGTAGGTTCAGTAGGTTGAGGAGCAACTCTTTTCTCTACTGGTCGGGGTGAAGATACCCCGAACAAGCCCCTCAGAGGATTACTTTCCATAATAACAAGTGATAGTAAATTTCAGCACACTATATAAATTTTTTCTTACCAAATTCCACCTACCAAAGGCGCCTCACTCCCCCGCAACGGCGCCAGAAAAAAGTCTTGATGACCCATGAGTATAGGGGATCTATCATCGCCCTTTAGATAAGTAAGCGTGTCGAACCCAACGAGGAGCAGAAGGAAATGATAAGCGGTTTTCAGCAAGGTATTCTCTGCAAGGATTGAAATTATAGGTAACATATAGTTTTGTGATAAGATAATTGGTAACGAGCAACAAGTAACAAAAGTAAATAAAGTGCAGCAACGTGGCCCAATCCTTTTTGTAGCAAAGGACAAGCCTGGACAAACTCTTATATGATGTAAAGCGCTCCTGAGGACACATGGGAATTATCGTCAAGCTAGTTTTCATCACGATCATATAATTCGCGTTCAGTACTTTGATAATTTGGTATGTGGGTGGACTGGTGCTTGGGTACTATCCTTAATTGGACAAGCATCCCACTTATGATTAACCTCTATTGCAAGCATCCGCAACTACAACAAAAGTATTAAGGTAAACCTAACCATAGCATGAAACATATGGATCCAAATCAGCCCCTTACGAAGCAATGCATAAACTAGGGTTTAAGGTTCTGTCACTCTAGCAACCCATCATCTACTTATTACTTCCCAATGCCTTCCTCTAGGCCCAAATAATGGTGAAGTGTCATGTAGTCGACGTTCACATAACACCACTAGAGGAGAGACAACATACATCTCATCAAAATATCGAACGAATACCAAATTCACATGACTACTAATAGCAAGAGTTCTCCCATGTCCTCAGGAACAAACGTAACTACTCAGAAAGCATATTCATGTTCATAATTAGAGGGGTATTAATATGCATATAGGATATGAACATATGATCTTCCACCAAGTAAACCAACTAGCATCAACTACAAAGAGTAATCAACACTACTAGCAACCCACATGTACCAATCCCGGACTTAGAGACAAGAATTGGATACAAGAGATGAACTAGGGTTTTGAGAGGAGATGGTGCTGGTGAAGATGTTGATGGATATTGCCCTCTCCCGATGAGAGGACCGTTGGTGATGACGATGGCGATGATTTCCCCCTCCCGAAGGGAAGTTTCCCCGGCAGAACAGCTCCGCCAGAGCCCTAGATTGGTTCCGCCAAGGTTCCGCCTCGTGGTAGCGGAGTCTCGTCCGAAAAGATGGCTTCTAATTTTTTCCTCATTGAAAGACTCTATATAGTAGAAGATGGGCATCGGAGGGCCACCAGGGGGCCCACGAGGTAGGGGGCGCACCCAGGGGGTAGGCGCGCCCCACCCTTGTGGGCAGGGTGTGGCCCCCTGGTGAACTTCTTGCGCTCAATCTTTTTATATATTATGAAAATGACTTCCGTGAAGTCTCAGTACCTTTGGAGCTGTGCAGAATAGGTCTCTAATATTTTCTCCTTTTCCAGCCCAGAATCCCAGCTACCGGCATTCTCCTTCTTTATGTAAACCTTGTAAAATAAGAGAGAATAGGCATAAGTATTGTGACATAATGTGTAATAACAACCCATAATGCAATAAATATCGATATAAAAGCATGATGCAAAATGGACGTATCACCCCCGTCCTTGTGGCCACCTCGTGTGCCCTCCGGACTTGGTTTTCTTGCACAATACTTCTTATGGTCGGTAAAAATTTATTATATAATCTCCTGAAGGTTTTGACCACCGTACCATGACAATATCTTTTGTTCTTGTTTCGAGCTGTTTTTCTTACAGATCTAGATCACCATGACGTCTCCAAGCGCGCCCAAGGACAAGTTTTTCGAGAAGGTCATTAACGCCTACTTTGTGGAGATGTTGTGACAACCTCAAACCATTGAGATGCATGAGGGAGTGCTGCACATCCACGGTGTTGAGGGGCTAAAGAAGACCGGAAGCATGGAGACAAGACTCGAAGAGATGGAGCAGCAAGTTTTCAAGTGTCAAGGGTGTTGGATTTAGGGTTCTGGCAGACCCTTGAGGTTTGAACACTCGGGTGCGCGCCGAGATTTCGCTTCCTACCTACCTGCACCCCTCCGCCTCGCTAAGATCTAAGCTATGGAAAGAACAACACAAGAGACACAGGGTTTATACTGGTTCCGGCCACCGTTGTGGTGTAATACCCTACTCCACTGTGTGGTGTGGTGGATTGCCTCTTGGGCTGATGATGATGAATGATAAAAAGAAGAACAGCCTTGCGAGGGTCTGTTCTTGGCTGGGGCGATGAACTGCTGGGAGGAGTTCAGCCACCCTTCTCTCTCTCTCTCTCTCTCTCTCTCTCTCTGATTGTCTTTCTCCGATTCAACCTCCTATCGAACCTCTCCTCTTAACCCCTCCGAACCCTTCTCTTCTGTGGGTGGCTAGTCCTATTTATAGAGGCCCTGGTCCTCTTCCCAAATATCGAGCGGGAAGGGAGCCAACAATGGCGGGCTAATTTGAAGGGGGACAGCTAGTACTCGCTACCCTGACAAAAGTAGTCTTCGCCTGCACAAAGCTCTGGTGGTGACGCCGTCCTGCGCTCCACGATGACCTCCGTCTTGCAGTCTTCCTGGTCTCGGTCTCGTTGCACCAAAATGGCAACCTTTGCCTGATGCCTTGGTACTCCGCGGCTGCGCTTGCCCCCTTTGCACCAAAGAGGAAAGGAGGACACTGCGCGGGCTGGCACCCGCCTGGCGCCCTTGGTCGTCATGGCTTGCGTCACGGGCACCTCGTGAGGTACCCCGCCTTGATCTCTCCGCCTCCTCGCGAGCTAGCCTGATGAGGCCGTGCCTGAGGAAGCTCCGTGTCGTCCGCCCCGCGAGGCTTGGCCCCTCGCGAGGGTCTTGGATCTGTGTTGATGAAGATGGGCCGTGCTGGGCCCCCCCTTGAGCCACGCCGCAGGCCGCAGGCAGGCAAGTCTGGGGACCCCCGTTCCAAGAACGCCGACAATAGCCCCCGGGCCCAAGGCGCGCCCGGACTTGGCCGTGCAGGGAGGCGGAAGGGCAAGAGCGAAGCGCCGCGGGCCCTAACAGCCTGCGGCCTTGGGCGCCGCGTGGCGGTTGACTGGACGTGGGCGCCTCAGCAACCGCGCGAGTTGATAAGGGAGCAGCATCTGCCCAGGCTTCGCTTTTTTGCTTTCTCCGGTTGCTGCTCAGATCCCCTTTCTGACGCCTCTCCTTCCTTCCTCCAAAATCTCCAGATCTACTCCGACCGCGTGACCTAGGAAGCCATGGCGCCTCGTCAGTCCCCGGCCGGAGCTTGGTACTCATCTTCCCTGGACTCGCCAAACGTGTCAGAGGCGAGCCTTGCCCGGTTGCGCCGGATGGCGGCGGCGCAGGGCATCAACGGGGCGAAGGCGCTCAAGGCCAGCTCCGCCACCCCGGAAGGCCAAGGGAGCACCTTCTATCCATTCTTCGTAAGTGCCATTGCCGCCGGCCTGGTGCCTCCCTTCTCTGAGTTCTTCTTCTCTGTCCTCCGCCATTACAAGCTACAGGCGCTGCATCTCCACCCCAACTCCGTCCTTCTCCTGGCAATCTTCACCTATTACTGCGAGGCTCACGTAGGGGTGCAGCCCTCAGTGGCCTTGGTGCGCCACTACTTCTACCTCCGGACCTCTCGTGGTCCTGCTTCTGCATGCGCGAGCTTCATCGCGTACGGTGGCGCCATTGCCATCTCGAACCGCGAGAAAAGGATTGAGGGCTTTAGGAGCAAGTGGGTCTTGGTGGATGCTGGGCGCATCCACCCTCGGCTGATCTTGCCCATGGAGCAGCTCACGAGCTCCAGCGATTGGGGTCGAGCTGAGCTCGTGGACCCCCGCGCGAAGCTGGTGCTGGAGAAGATGGACGCGGATCTAAGGCCGGCCAACGTGGCGGCGGCGAAGCTGACTGGCGCGTCGCTGCTGAGGGAATTCCTGGAGCACCAGCTGGCTCCGCTTCGGCAGTACTCACTTCCGATGTGGAGGCCCCATCCGAGCCCCGCGGCCTGGGCCGATGGAGATCTAGCTGCGGTCCTCCAATCTCTAGTCAGGGGCGATGTGGCGAGGTTGGAGGGCACTCCTACACCCTTGTCCCTCCACGAAGACTGGGAGCAGGTAGTGGAGTCCATGCCCGTGCCCATGGAAACTCCCGAGGAACAGGTGGACGTGCCCTCTGACGATTCTAGCAAAGTGGAGGAAGGAGGGGAGCGGGAAAGTGGGCCTGACTCCGAGGCGACTGACGGAGAGTTGAGGGCTCCCCTCTCCCGGCGCAGGTCTCGCGTTCTCCGCCTCTCTCCGAGCGATGACGACAAGGATGACGACGAGGATGACGACGAGGATGACGGCAAGCAGGACGGTGGGAGCTTGCCCCCGATCCCGAAGAAGGACAGGACCGGGCTGATCTCCCGCGGGTCTACCCCGGCCTCGAGGCGGACCGCAGACGCACCTTCCGCTTCCAAGCTTCCTGAGGTTGACCCTTCCAGCCGGCTTTCAGGCTTCAAATTTGGCCGAAGGCCACTCGAGCTCACTGGCGACGACCCGTAAGCGTTTGATCCTTGTCTTTATTTCTTGTCCTGCTTCTGAGGCTTGACGTCCGCATCTCTTGGATAGGCTGGCGCCCGCAGCAAAGAAGCCGAAGGGAGCTCCTGAGGTTCCACCCATGGCTGCGCCTCTGCCCGCGAAGGAGGGTGACCACGACCCACGGGCTTCTCCTGCCCGGTCGTCCTCGCGAGGCCAGGCTGAGCTGGCTGGGGCGAGCTCAGCCCCCACGGCCCATGTGACTCCCGAGGTGTCCTTGCTTGCCGCCGCCACTTCAGCCGTTGGGGCGCAGCAGACTCCGCCTCAGGACGCTTTGGCCGCGCTGCCGCCTTCTCCTCCTACTCCACTGGCTACTGTCTCTCTGACTCCTTCTGCCGTTCTGGACCATGCTGCTGCTGAGCTGGACCGACTACGGCAGGATCTTCTTGGCGCCGACCCTCGCTTGGTGGCCGGGCGCTTGGAGCTGGCTTCAGGATGGGTTCGCTCCGACGCTTCGATTCGAGCGGCGCTAGTCCAGGCCTCGATGGCTTGCGATGAGGAGAAACAGGTCGTTCTTGAGGCGAAGGCTGCTCGTGACGCAGCCCTGGGGGAGGCGGTCGACGCCCGTGGTCGCTGCAAGGTGCTGGAGGACGAGCTGCAAGGCCTGCGGGACCAGCTCGCGAAAGAGGCCCGCCTTCGCCAAGAGCAGGAAGAAGGCGTGTAGGCTCGCGAGGCGGCCGTCAAGGAGAGGGAGGCCAAGCTCAGGAAGCGCCGCGACCGCCTAGGTGCGCTGGAGCAGGAGTTGGGGGCGAGGAAGGCCGAGCTGGACGACAAGGCCCTGGTTCTTGTTGAGGACCGCATGGCCTTCACGGAGATGGAGGTGAAGGCTCGCTACTCGCTGAGGACGCTTTACGACAGCGGCCTGGAGAGCCCGCTAGCTGGCGCCGAGGACGGCCTCGCCAAGCTGCGTCCCTTCCTGGTTCGTGCTCTCGAAGATGTCGCCCTTGGCCTTGGCCCCATGGCTGAGGCCGAGGCGCGTGTCATGTCTTTTGCAGCACTGACGCGGGTCCTCACCCACATCTACCTTCACGATCCCGGCGTCGACCTCGACAGCCTACTGGAGCCAATAAGCGGCGAGCGTGCCACTGCCGCTGCCGAGGCCGTGAAGGGTCGCGCGGAGGCTCTGCTGGGGAAGTTCCGGGCCTTCAGCACCAAGCCGAAGCAAGGCGCTGCCGACGCCACTGCTCCGTAAGGCGAACCCTTTCCGCGCTGCTCCTCCGCCGACAAGTGACTCCGTCGTGGCTCCTGTCCTGCCATTAATTCCTGCACATGTATCATGGCTCAGGGAGGCGTTTAAACTTGCGTTTGGCATTGAGATAACAGTGTGGACTGTAATATTTGCTTTTGAATTCCTCGAAATTTGCGCTTTTCCTTCCTACTTGCTTATGTTCTAGGCCGGCAGAGCCCGGCCCCGCGCGTACCTCACCCAGCGTTAGTCCCGACCGGAAACCAGGACGGGGCCAACGAGTGAGGGGCTACGTGACAAGTTAGGCTCCTAAGTCGCGATGCTCAGGAGTCCCCCTTGGCGCACGAACAGCAAGTAGGGAGGTGTGAAGTGGGTGGATCTACCATTCTATGTCTGCACAGCCCGTCCGCGCGCATACCTCACCCAGCGTTAGTCCCGACCGGAAACCAGGACGGGGCCAAGGAGTGAGGGGCTACATGACTAGTTAGGCTCCTGAGTCGCGATGCTCAGGAGTCCCCCTTGGCGCAAGAAGATCAAGTAGGGAGGTGTGAAGTGGGTGGATCTACCGTTCTACGTCTGTAGAGCCCGGCCGCGCGCATACCTCACCCAGCGTTAGTCCCGACCGGAAACCAGGACAGGGCCAAGGAGTGAGGGGCTACCTGACCAGTTAGGCTCCTAAGTCGCAATGCTCAAGAGTCCCCCTTGACGCTCAAACGGCCTTCGTACCTTGGCTCCGCTCGGGGAGAGACGCGCGATGAACCAGGCCCCGGGGGGCCCGGCTGGGCGGCGTGCGTCTGGGCGTGACCCAGGCGCAACCCCCGTGCCCAGCCCCCTCGCGTGGCACTCCCGACGGTAGGCGTTGCGATGAGGCTAGACACTGAGCTCTGGGCTCCCTCAGTTGTTTATCACCAGCGTAGAGCATAGCGCTTCCGTATGTGTACGGGCATAGCCGCTCCTCGGCAGTGTCGTCAGCCAGCACGGAGCATGGTGCTTCCACTGGTACATGGGAGGGGGCCCCCCTCCGTGAGGAGCCCCCGAGGCGTGTACAGCCCCGCCCTGACACGTGGCTAGCACGGTAGGCCCTGGCGAGGTGTATCTGGGCACCCGTGAGCCAGCGCGGGACTCACGGGGCCCTACCTCTAGGCGGGTTGCGCCTGGCACTGGGCCTTATCTTGTGATGTGTGCCTGCAAATTCGGTTAGATGTCGGCACTCTACGTCCTCGGGTCCCGGCCCTCGAGCTGGTCTCAGCCGTCGCTGGTATGTCAGGTTGCGATGCCGTGGACAAGGCTAGAGGGTGAGGGCTGGAGAGCCAGTAAGAGCCCTGAGTTGCGATGCTCAGGTACCCCCCCCCCCTTTAACGTGCAAGTGGTCAGCATGGAGAAGAAGAGGTGTCGTGGACCAGCATCAAATAATCTAGCATGGTGGGTATAATGCATAACCAGGAATAAACGCAAATGGGATACAAGCCGCTGGGTTTGGCCCGAGAGACTTGGGGATCATGCAGCCCGAGGGGCTCCCCCAATAAGGTAAGCTAACAACATGAAATAAAAGGGGTACATGCCGCAGGGACGGACCCACGCGGCCTGGGAATAATGCAACCCTGGGGGGGCGCTCCCAGCTGGAAGTGAAACTTGAAAGATGTCACCTGATGACGTTGAGGATGAAGGGGTGTTGGTGTAGCAGACTCGGTGGGCTGCGGAAGCCGATCCTCACGAGCCCCCAGGCCCGGGGGCCTCGGGAGGCTCCGGAGGTGCTAGCGGCTCCCCGCGGACCATCTCCATCTCCGCCAGGGCTGTGGAATGCCTGGCCTCTTGTGCCTCCATGATGCCCCTCATGAGGCGCTGGTACGTGGCAGCCGCGTTCGGCAAGCCGTAAGGCATGTGAACGTAGCTGTGGGGTGGACCTCCGCAGTGCCCCACTCGCGAGGGCCAGAGGTGCTCCACAGAGGCGACTCGGTTGAGCCCTGGTATGTCGATGCAAACGCGCAGCCCGCGATCCTTGCCTGGATGGGGAGCCACTGCTGGTAGACGGCGGCCGCCTTTCATGACTCTTGACTCCTGTAGCTCCTGAATGGCCTTGCTGACGAACTCCTGAGGGTCTGGCTCTCCTTGCCTTACTCCTTCTTGAGGGAAACATGCTTCAAAACACGCCTCCATGTGGTGCCCAATCGCCTCCCTCGTGACCCTAGCCAGGTCGGTGGCCCTCCAGGGGAGAGCCCCCGTGCCCTGCCTGAGGAGGGCGCCGGGCGCGCTTTCCTATGCGATGGAAGGAGGTTCCCCCTAGGCAGGTACGGGCCCAGAGGGGCCTGCCTCCTGAGGAGCCGGGCCGGACGGTGTCTTCTTCTTCTTGGGGGCGGTCTCGGGAAGCCTCCTGCTTCCGCGATCTGGGTCTTCTAGTGACGCGGCCTGAAAGGCTCGTTCCAGGGAACACACCGCATCCTTCTCTTCACAGGGCACCGTGATGACTCTGCCACTTCCTGGCATCTTGAGGACGTTGTAGCCATGGTGAGTTACGGCCATGAACTTGGCCAGCGCTGGGTACCCGAGGATGGCGTTGTACGGCAGGCGAATGTCAGCGATCTCAAAGTCGATGAGCTCGGTGCGGTAGTTGTCACGTGCCCCGAAGGTGACAGGGAGGCGGACCTGCCCGATCGGGACTGTGGAGCAGTCGGTGACTCCGGAGAAAGGCTTGGTTGGCTGAAGCTGGCTGTAGGGCACATGTAGATTGTTGAATGTTTCCACGGACAGGATGTTGAGCCCGGCCCCACCATCGATGAGGGTCCTGGTGACCACCACGTTGCTGATGATTGGGGAACAGAGCATCAGGAGGACTCCGGCTGTAGCCGCACACTTGAGCTGATCTGCCGAGCTGAACGTGATGGCGCACGCCGACCACCTGAGAGGGCGTGTGGCTTCGAGCTTGGGGAGGACTGCATTCACTTCGCGGGCGAACTGTTTGAAGATGCGTTGAGAGGCTGGGGCTTGAGCCCCGCCCAGGATGCAGGCGATCGCGCGCGGCTCCTGGAAGCCCCCAGCCTCCTCGTCCTGGTGGCGGTCCTCATTTCTCCTTGGTTGTGGCGGCAGCGGAGGGAGGCTTGCGTTGCCTTGCAGGCGATCCTCGTGAGGCCGACCCCTCCAGTCTCCCTCGCGAGGCGGGTCTTGCCAGCGATCCTCGTGAGGTTCATCGCGCCACCCTTGGCGCGGGCGATGGTCTTCCCAGCGTCCTGCGTTCCTTCCTCCTCCTCGACCGTAGCCCCGGTCACCGCGGTCGGGGCGTCGGCCGATCCTTCCTTCTCGCATGGCTCGGAGCTCTTGACATTAGTTGGTGTTGTGGGTGTGGAGGCCGTGGTACACGCAGTACCGGCTGCCCTTGGAAGGCTCGGGCTGATCTCTGCCCCGCTTGGTGTCTGGTTCTGCCGCGAGCACGGCAGCCCCCTTGCGCTTCACATCCTTGGCCTTGGGCTTCTTCTCTTCCGGGTCCGCGGCAGGCAGCTCGAGGAGGGAGAGACGCCCTTCCTCATCCCTGGCGCACTTGGTTGGCAAGTTGAGCAGCTCCAAAGAAGTGCATTGGTCTTCATGCATCGCCAGCTCCTCCTTCATCTTGACATCGCGCACGCCATCGGAGAAGGCTGTGGTGATGGCCTCTTCAGTCACCCTGGGAATCTTGAGGCGTGCGTTGTTGAAGCACTGGATGTACTTCTGCAGGGTCTCCCCGGGTTGTTGCTTCATGCGACGCATGTCGCTCACGGCGGGTGGCCGGTCGCGAGTACCTTCGAAGTTGGCGATGAAGCGGGTGCGCATCTCGTCCTAGGAGGAGATCGTGCCTAGAGCCAGGTTCAGGAGCCAGGTGCGTGCCCCGTCCTTGAGCGCCATGGAAACCAGTTCGCCATGACCTTCTCGTCTCCGTTGGCAGCTTCGATGCCCAGCTCATAGAGCTGGAGGAACTCCGCAGGGTCAGCCGTGCCGTCGTAGCGAGGAGGCAGGTCTGGCTTGAACTTGTCGGGCCACGCAACACTGCGTAGCTCAGCGGTGAAGGCACGGCAGCCTGCTGTGGCCACGGGAGGTATTGGGTGACGGAGAGCTTGGACTTGCATGTCCCCACACGTTGCAGCTGGGTCTTGACGTGCGGGAACAGGAGCATGGTCGCGACGTGCTAGAGCAGGGAGCGCCCGGGCAGCTTCTTGCGGGCGAGGGACTTCCTGGCAGCTCTGCTCTTGCTGCGCTAGCACCTGACGGAGCGGGTTCCGCCCAGGGGCCACGCGCCTTGGAGTCATGGCTCCTTCTTGAGGAGGAGGCGGCCGGGGCGCCGCCAGAGCTTCGTCGCCCGCGCGGGGCGGGGTGCGGTGCAGCGGAACAGATGGCGCAGGAGAGCCCCCTGCGGTGCGGACGAGCTCGGTGACGCGGTCAAGCCATTCTTCGTAGACGTCGTCGACGGGGCGGTAGCGCAGCAGCTCGAGCCTCCATGGGTGCGCGGAGCGCGCGGGACGAAGAACCAGCCGGGGAGAGCGAGGGAGTTGTGGTGCGGCCGTCTTGCCGCTCGGACAGATGCTGAGACAATGCTTGCTGCTCATCCCCCGCCGGGCCGGTGGCGGCGTTGACGGCAGGTGACGGGGAACAGTGAGGACGCCCGCCGATAGGAGCCATCTGGGCGACGCGGGAAGCGAGAGTGGCTCGGCGCTCGGCACGGGCCCGACGAGCGTCAGACATGGGTGCGATGGTCGGAGGAGAACGGGGTGGTGGAAGACAAATTCCGGCGCACCCCTACCTAGCGTACCAAATGTCGGATTTCGGGTTCCGGCAGACCCTTGAGGTTCGAACACTGGGGTGCGCACGGAGATTTCGCTTCCTACCTACCTGCACCCCTCCGCCTCGCTAAGATCTAAGCTATGGAAAGAACAACACAAGAGACACAGGGTTTATACTGGTTCGGGCCACCGTTGTGCTGTAATACCCTACTCCAGTGTGTGGTGTGGTGGATTGCCTCTTGGGCTGATGATGATGAATGATACAAGGAAGAACAGCCTCTTGTGGTGGATTGCCTCGTGAGGTACCCCTCCTTGATCTCTCCGCCTCCTCGCGAGCCAGCCTGATGAGGCCGTGCCTGAGGAAGCTCCGTGTCGTCCGCCCCGCGAGGCTTGGCCCCTCACGAGGGTCTTGGGTATGTGTTGATGAAGATGGGCCGTGCTGGGCCCCCCCTTGAGCCACGTCGCAGGCCGCAGGTAGGCAAGTCTGGGGACCACCGTTCCCAGAACGCCGACAAAGGGATGGTGGAGCGTGAACTCAACGCCAATCACATGATGATCTCAGAGTTCACCAAAAATCACAAGCTGGATGCCAAGAACATTGGGGAGGCCATCTTCAAGCTTCATGAGAAAATCAAGCATTTCCAAGCCCAGATCTATGACCTGCAAAACCAAAACTGTGAGTATGAATACAAATTTAAGAGGATGTGTTTGCTTGCAGATTTGAGGATCCGGAGACTCGTTCATCTTTCTATGATGGTGAACCTATGCCCTGGAATATGGATGACAAGCCTACTTCATCCACAACTCCATCATTACCACCTCGAAGAAAGAGACATAAATACATGAGTATGTGCACTCCCCTTGGCAACTGCCAAGCTTGTAGGAGGTGCCCCGGTATCGTATCACCATCACATCTTTATATTTAATGTTTTTCTTAGTTCGATCCTTTTGGTTATATCTTGATCTAGTAGAATAAAAAATTTAGTATGATCTAGCCTAGAGTTTTGCTTTATATTCCCTCTATGTAATCGAGTCCTTGAGATTTATATAATAAAGAGTAGTTTTGAGTTAAGGGCTTTGCTTTGTTGCTATGATCTTGAGGGAATTAAATAAAATAAAATAATAAAAAGAAATAGATAGATCATATATTGGTCTTATGGAGAGTAATGACTCCACATATAAAGAGTATGATGAATAAAATTTATTGATAGTTGACAGATGTCGGTGGGAAATGACACCTATGGGGTCATTGGGATCCCTTCTACGGTTGGAGGGTGCGGGGTTGTGCGAAGAGCAGTTTTGTCGGTCAGCACGCAAATCGTTTACCCAGGTTCGGGTCGTGGAGCCGCGTAAAACCCTATTCCTACTTTGATGTATATTTGAGTGTTCTTGTGTTCTTGAACTAGCTGTGATGTCTCCCTAGTCCAAAAGATCCGAATCCCTCCCTAGTACGCCTCGAGCCTCCTTTTATAGACAAAACGGGTCGCCACAGTGGCACACAGGAGGTGGAAATGTATACAGTGGCTGAGTCTATCCTATGGCATCGTCGAACAAACGCATTTAATGCGCTGCCGACATGCCCCTTTATTGGGGACGACAAAGAAGCTTGTCCCAGCTGTCGCCGCCTCGCCTGCTCCGACGCGCATCCGAGCTGATGAGGTGTTGTAGAGCCACGTTGAATGGCTGCTAGGCTAGCGCGGTGGTGGAGCCTTCACGAATATCTGCATGCCACCACACAGTTGCTTGCTGAGTTGGTGTGGAGGTCGCACGCTGCCATGCAGATGCCTACCCAGCTGGTCGAGCTGGCAGCTGCATGGGAGCGGCGGTGGAGTCTTGGCAGGTGATAACCCACAAGTATAGGGGATCAATTGTAGCCTCTGTCGATAAGTAAGAGTGTCGAACCCAACGAGGAGCTAAAGGTATAACAAATATTCCCTCAAGTTCTGTCGACCACCGATACAACTCTACGCACGCTTAACGTTCACTTTACCTAGAACAAGTATGAAACTATAAGTACTTTGTAGGTGTCACGGGATAGGTTTGCAAGAATATAAAGAGCATGTAAATAAAAAGTAGGGGCTGCTTAGGTAAAGAAGCAATAAATTTAGTATAGCGAGTGCGGAAAAGTGGTGGTAGGAGTTGCGAAATTGTCCCTAAGCAATTGACTACTTTACTAGACCGATAGCAAGTTTTATGTGGGAGAGGCCACTGCTAGCATGTCATCCCTGACTTGGAATCCTATGCACTTATGATTTGAACTATTAGCAAGCATCTGCAACTACTAACGCTCATTAAGGTAAAACCCAACCATAGCATTAAGATATATTGGCCCCCCTTCAATCACGTATGCATCAATTTCTATGCTAGGTTGAAGCTTCTGTCACTCTTGCCCTCCAATACATAGTCCTATCAACATACAACTAACCCTATGGTGTGATCCACGCGCGCGCTCATATGATGGGCACCAAAGGACAGCAACATAACCACAAGCAAATTAAACCAATCATATCAATTCATCAACCACTGATAGGACAACGAAAATCTACTCAGACATCAGAGGATGGCAACACATGATTGGATAATAATATGAAGCATAAAGCACCATGTTCAAATAAAGGGTACAGAGGGTTGCGGGAGAGTGGACCGCTGTAGATATAGGGGGGAAGGTGATGGAGATGTTGGTGAAGATGGCGGAGGTGTTGGTGTAGATTGCGGTGATGATGATGGCCCCCGGCGGTGTTCCGGCGCCACCGGAAGCGAGGGGGAGAGAGCCCCCTCTTCTTCTTCTTCTTCTTCCTTGACCTTCTCCTATGTGGGAGAAGGGTTTCCCCTCTGGTCCATGGCCTCCATGGAGGCGGAGGGGCAAGAGACCCTCCGAGGTTGGATCTGTCTCTTTGTCTCTCTTTTGTTTCTGCGTTCTCAGATTCTGCCCTTTCACCGTTTCTTAAATTCCCGGAGATCCGTAACTCCGATTGGGCTGAAATTTTAACACGATCTCTATCCGGATATTACTTTTCTTGCGGAGAAAGAAGGGAATCAACCACCTTACGTGGTGGCCATGAGGGCTCAGGGTGTGCCTGACCCCCTGGGGTGCGCCCCTTGCCTCGTGGCCCCCTCGGGCATCGTCTCGCGTAGATTCTTCTTCCAAAAAATCACATATATTCCAAAAAAATCTCTGTCAGTTTTTATCCCATTTGGACTCCATTTGATATGGATTTTCTGCGGAAAAAAACATGCAACAAATAGGAACTGGCACTGGGCACTGGATCAATATGTTAGTCCCCAAAATAATATAAAAAGTTGCCAAAAGTATATAAAAGTCATAGAATATTGGCATGGAACAATCAAAAATTATAGATACGACGGAGATGTATCAGCATCCCCAAGCTTAATATCTGCTCATCCCCGAGTAGGTAAATGATAAAAAAGATAATTTTTGATGTGGAATGCTACCTAGCATAATCTTGATCATATAATCTTATCATGGCATGAATATTAAGACACGAGTGATTCAAAGCAATAGTCTATCATTTGACATTAAGACAATAATACTTCAAGCATACTAACCAAGCAATTATTTCTTATCAAAATAACATAGCCAAAGAAAGCTCATCCCTACAAAATCATATAGTTTGGCTATGCTCCATCTTCACCACACAAAGCATTCAAATCATGCACAACCCCGATGACAAGCCGAGCAATTGGTTCATCCTTTTTAACGCGCTTCAGCCTTTTCAACCCTCACGCAATACATGAGCGCAAGCCATGGACATAGCACTATGGGTGGAAGAGAATATGATGATGGAGGTTGTGTGGAGAAGATAAAAAGGAAAAAGTCTCACATCGACATGGCTAATCAACGGGCTATGGAGATGCCCATCAATTGATGTCAACGTGAGGAGTAGGGATTGCCATGCAATGGATGCACTAAGAGCTATAAGTGTAAGAAAGCTCAAACTCGAAACTAAGTGGGTGTGCATCCAACTTGCTTGCTCATGAAGTGTCGGGGGTTGGGTGCGACATATGCCAATGGATGGCTTCTCATGGTGGGAGCGAGTAGAACGTGGCCGGTGCCCGGAAGCGGGATGAGGCGTAGACACGTACGCCGGTGAACTTTACCCATGTTCGGGGCTCTCCTAGTAGATAACACCCCTAGTCCTACTCTGCGGGGTCTCCGCATGATCACTAAGGCTCAAGTGTGTACAATGGTGCTCCTCGAGCTATATGCTAGAGGTGGGAGAAGGCATGGCTTGCTCTCTCCTCCCCTAGGTATGAATCTAGTCCTATCCGGGTGCAACCCTTTGCATGGGTGCCCTGGGGGGTTTATATAGGCCTACCCCCCGGGGTACAATGGTAAATCGGTCGTGTGTAGGGACCGGTTGTCTGTCTCTCTGGTCACTGGCTTCTCCGCCGACTGCAGGGCCCCACCGCCTGGTGGGCCCTGCCGGCTAGTCTGGTACGGAGCCGACAGGCGCCTCCGCCGCTCGCGGGTCCTGCCGGTTGTGGATTACTGTAGCCGCATTGCTAAGAATGCATGCTCGGTCGGGGAGGCGTGGCTACAGTCCCGCCTCCTGGTGGGAGATCACTGTAGCATTCTTCATCTTATCTAGTTAATGGTGCATGGGGCCCTGAGGAAGGATCAGACCGGCTGCTGGGAGCCGGCCTCCCTCAGGTCCGGCTGGTGTGGCTCCCGATGCCCTCCGGGCTCTCGCTGACCGGTAGGGCCCGCCGTCCTTGGTCCGTACCGATAGGTGGTCGTGGGAGAAGGACTTGGCCTGTCAGGTGTGACGTGAACGGCGAAGTGGCAACAGTGCCACGCCGGGTGGAGATCTCCGCTGGTACGAGGCACTGTGACCACGACCGCTCCTGGATTCTTGGGGGGGATGGGTGAGGGAGTCCTGGATTAGGGGGTGTTCGGGTAGCCGGACTATACCTTCAGCCGAACTCCAGGACTATGAAGATACAAGATTGAAGACTCCGTCCCGTGTCCGGATGGGACTTTCCTTGGCGTGGAAGGCAAGCTTGGCGATGCGGATATTCAAGATCTCCTACCATTGTAACCGACTTTGTGTAACCCTAACCCACTCCGGTGTCTATATAAACCAAAGGGTTTTAGTCCGTAGGACAGCTTCATCATACAACAATCATACCTTAGGCTAGCTTTTAGGGTTTAGCCTCCTTGATCTCGTGGTAGATCTACTCTTGTACTGCCCATATCATCAATATTAATCAAGCAGGACGTAGGGTTTTACCTCCATCAAGAGGGCCCGAACCTGGGTAAAACATTGTGTCCCTTGTCTCCTATTACCATCCGGCCTAGACGCATAGTTCGGGACCCCCTACCCGAGATCTGCCGGTTTTGACACCGACATTCATGCTTTCATTGAGAGTTCCTCTGTGTCATCGCTTTCAGGCCCGATGGATTCTTCGATCATCAACCATGATGCAGTCCAGGGTGAGACTTTTCTCCCCGGACAGATCTTCGTTTTCGGCGGCTTTGCACTGCGGGCCAACTCGCTTGGTCACCTTGAGCAGATCGAAAGTTACGCCCCTGGCCATCAGGTCAGGTTTGGAAGCCTAAACTACGCGGCTGACATCCGCGGAGATCTTTCAGCACTCGCCCTTCGGCGACATCCTGAATTCTCTAAAGTCTCTCTCTTTATCAGGAGAGCCCTGGCCGAACTACGGTCAGCAAGGTTGGGATACGGACGATGAAGAAATTCAAAACCCACCCACCACCCACTTCGTAGCCACTGTCGACGACTTAACCGACATGCTTGACTTCGACTCCGAAGACATCGACGGCACAGACGACGATGCAGGAGACAAACAAGAACCAGCACCTGTAGGGCATTGGAAGGCCACCTCGCCATATGACATATATATGGTGGACACTCCAAAGGATGGAGATGGCGATGGAACAGCGGTGGACGATACCTCTAAGAAACAGCCCAAGCGTCGGCCGCAGCGGTGCTGCTCTAAATCCCGCCAAATCAAAAATGGTGATTCCGGCACGGGAGATAATACTACTCCAGATAGCGCCGAAGAACACCCCCTCCAGCAAAATTCGGCACAGGAGGACAGAGAAGCCAGCCCTCACGAGAGGGCGGCGGACCAAGAGGTTGAGGACGATAATTATACGCCTCCCTCCGAAGACGAGGCAAGCCTCAACGACGACGAGTTCGTCGTGCCAGAGGATCTTGCTGAACAAGAGCGTTTTAAACGCAGGCTCATGGCCACGGCAAGCAGCCTCAAGAAAAAGCGGCAACAGCTTAGAGCTGATCAGGATTTGCTAGCTGACAGATGGACTGAAGTCCTTGAGGCCGAAGAGTATGAACTCGAACGCCCCTCCAAGAGACACCCAAAGCGCAGGCTGCTACCCCGACTAGAGGAGGAAGCACCTACATCACCAGCGCATGACATGGCCGACCGGCCACCTCATGGCCGCGACAGAGAGGCCTCTTGGCCCTCCACTCAAGCCATGCCCCGGCACCGCGTCAAGCATACTAAGGCACGGGAAAATGCGCCCAACCTGCGCGACATCCTGGAGGACAAGGCAAGGCAAACAAGATCGATCTACGGATCGTGCAGGTGCCCCACGGCACGTGACGGTGATCGTCACTCCGGACGCAATGAATCCGGCCGGGCCGAACTCAACAGACAAAGCTCCTTCGAGTTGCGTTGTGATATAGCCCAATAGAGAGGCGCCGCACACCCACTGTGCTTCACAGATGAAGTAATGGATCATAAAATCCCTGAGGGCTTCAAACCTGTAAACATCGAATCGTACGATGGCACAATAGATCCCACGGTATGGATCGAGGATTATCTCCTTCATATCCACATGGCCCGCGGCGATGATCTACACGCCATCAAATACCTCCCACTCAAACTTAAGGGACCGGCCCGGCATTGGCTTAACAACTTGCCAGCAAACTCAATCGGTTCTTGGGAGGACCTGGAAGCCGCATTCCTTGACAACTTCCAGGGCACTTATGTGCGACCACCGGACGCCGATGACCTCAGCCACATAATTCAGCAGCCAGAAGAATCGGCCAGGCAATTCTGGACATGGTTCCTAACAAAGAAAAACCAGATAGTCGACTGTCCGGACGCAGAGGCCTTAGCGGCCTTCAAGCATAATATCCGTGACGAGTGGCTGGCCCGGCACCTAGGACAGGAAAAGCCGAAATCTATGGCAGCCCTCACGACACTCATGACCCGCTTTTGAGCAGGAGAAGACATTTGGCTAGCTCGCAGTAACAACTTAACCAAGAACACTCGTAATTCGAATACCAAGGACAAAAGTGACAAGTCGCATTGGAACAAACAAAAGCACCGTGTTAACAGCGACAACAGCGAGGATATAGCAGTTAATGCCGAATTCCGAGGCTACAAATCCGGTCAACGGAAACAGCCATTCAAAAGAAAAACTGAGGGCCCGTCCAGTTTGGACCGAATACTCGACCGCTTGTGCCAGATACATGGCACCCCCGAAAAGCCAGCCAATCACACCAATAGGGATTGTTGGGTGTTCAAGCAGGCAGGCAAGTTAAGAGCCGAAAACAAAGACAAGGGGCTGCATAGCGACGACGAGGAGGAGCCCAGGCCGCCGAACAGCAGTGGACAGAAGGGATTTCCCCCGCAAGTGCGGACGGTGAACATGATATACGCAACCCACATCCCCAAGAGGGAGCGGAAGCGTGCGTTACGGGACGTATATGCGAGGAGCCGGTCGCCCCAAAGTTCAACCCATGGTCCTCCTGCCCGATCACCTATGATCGAAGGGACCACCCCACTAGCATCCGTCACGGCGGCTTCGCCGCATTGGTTCTAGACCCAATCATTGACGGATTTCATCTCACAAGAGTCCTCATGGACGGCGGCAGCAGCCTGAACCTACTTTACCAGGATACAGTGCGAAAGATGGGCATAGATCCCTTGAGGATCAAGCCCACCAAAACGACCTTTAAAGGCGTCATACCAGGTGTAGAAGTGGTCTTCGGATCTCTGGATAACTTTCGAAGCAAGGAGTTAATCTTCGACATAGTCCCGTTCCGTAGTGGCTATCACGCACTGCTCGGGCGAACCGCATTCGCAAAATTCAACGCGGTACCGCACTATGCATACCTCAAGCTCAAGATGCCAGGCCCTAGAGGAGTAATCACGGTCAATGGGAACACTGAACACTCCCTCTGAACAGAGGAGCACACGGCAGCACTCACAGCAGAAGTACAAAGCAGCCTCTCTAGGGAGTTCTCTAGTTCGGCCTTCAAAAAGCCGGACACTGTTAAGCACGCCCGGAGTACCCTACAACAAGACCGCTTGGAACGTTCTGAGCTAGCGTAGCAATGCGGCCCCAACACTAGCCCTCGCGATATAGCAAAACCAGCGCTTCACGTACATAACTACGCTCTTGAAATACCATGGGCACAGGGGAAGGGGCACTATCACGGCACGCCCGAAATATGGCTTAAACCGCACCAGGGGCTGCCGGATTCCTTCTTTTTTTCTCTTACTCTCAGGACTCCATACTTCGGACGACCCGTTCGGCAATTCAACTGCCGCACAAACGATGCAAGATCCAGGGAAGCAGACAAGCCACGCCCCATTATGGAACTCCCAGGTGGTTACTATTGCGAGAAGTATACCTGTTTTTTAATAGAATTCCGTGGCCTGCCCCTGGCTAGGACATGTTAAATAGTCCAATTTATTTTGCTTATCGCACTATTTGTATCGTTCCGCTTTCATAGCAGCCTTTCTATAAACAATGCATAGCTTTTTGTCTATTTTTTGCATTACCCTCTTTTTATATATATGTTTATTAATAACATGCTGCATCCGTACACTGTGGTACGGCAAAATATGCCAGGGGCTTCAGTACCCATCAATATGGCGTGCGAAGTCCTCCACTTTCACAAGTGCGGCACCCCAAACTTATAGCACTATATGCATCGGCTCTGAATCATGATTTGGGTCAATAGTTGGGTTTTCCCGGCTCCTATGTTTTGGTGTCTTACGTTCCTCTATATCGGCTAAGGTAGCACTAGGAGAACCACTGCGATTGTGCCCCAGTTGAGCTGGGCCGAGCACCTCAGTGGAGAAAGCTAAAACTGACTTTCATGATGAGGCGAGAGACCGGTCGCTATTTGAGAGGTTTTTCGAGTCCTTAAAGGCTTATGCCGCTTCGAGCGAGGAACTCGGTCTTCCGAATACTAGGGGCTTCATCGAAATTTAAAATTATAGAGTTCTATGGCTAAGTGAGAGTGTTCAAGCATTATAGTCCGATTGCCTTGTTGGTTGTGCTGACTGCCTCCCTCGACGAACCCAATCATGGGAAAAAGAGCGCTCAGGTTTATCCCGAACACCCCAGCACTAGCAGCATGGGGGCAGAAGCCGACGACTGGCCATCTCTCAATTTTTTGATAAACGGTCGCACAGAAAGCAATATTTTAAATTCAAGCATTGCTTAGCGCATATGAACAAGTTTTCAGCGCACAGGATAACACGAGCGAGTTCATTCAAAAATTACATCCTTGGTACATTCATCCGCCACAAGGCGGGCACCAGCAAGAACATCCTTGTAATAGTTCTCGGGCTTGCGATGCTCCTTCCCCGGCGGCGGCCCGTCCTTCACAAGCTTCTCACCGTCCAGCTTACCCCAGTGAACCTTTGCACGGGCAAGGGCCCTACGGGCACCTTCGATGCAGACGGAGCGCTTGATGACCTCGAGCCTTGGACAGGCCTCCACCAGCCGCTGCACCAGTCCGAAGTAGCTCCCAGGAAGGGCCTCTCTACGCCACAGCCGAACTATGAAGCCCTTCAGGGCCTGTTCGGCTGCCTTGTGGAGCTCGACCAGCTGCTTCAGCTGGTCGCTCAAGGGCACAGGGTGTCCGGCCTCAGCATACTGAGACCAGAACACCTTCTCCATCGAGCTGCCTTCCTCGGCTCGGTAGAATGCGGCGGCATCGGATACGCTGCGGGGAAGATCTGCGAATGCCCCTGGAGAGCTCCGGATTCGGGTAAGTAACAAGTAGTTTACTTTTATATGTCTGCTTTGCATATAGAATGCCTTACCTGCCACTATCTTTTTCACCGCATCCAATTCCTGGAGGGCCTTCTAGGCTTCGGCCTTGGCAGATTTGGGAGTTTTAAGGGCCGCAACAAGCTCGGACGCTAGCGTCTTCGAGTCGAGCTCCAAACTCTCATGTTTTTGCATGAGCACCTGAAGCTCTTGCCGCGCCTCGCCAACCTGCGCCTCAAATTTCTCCCGCTCGGCACGCTCCGCGGCCGCTTTCTTCTCGGCCTCGGACAGCGCCTGCTTGAGGGTCGCCACCTCAGTTGTGGCCCCTACAATAAGCAGTATACTCCTGTCAATTTTTGCAATTGCGCCTTCCTATAGGCATTTTTTCTATAAGGTATCTCTTACCTTCTTTCTCCTCGAGCTGCCATTTGGCAAGGCCGAGCTCTTGCACGGTCCGCTCGAGGCCCTGCTTCAGGGCACCCACCTCCGCAGTCAGTGCGGCGGTGGCCAGCAGCGAAGCCTGCATACGTATATTGACTCCTTTTTAGTTAGACTCCTGCGATATTTAATAGTTCCACTATTCAGCTTTTCTTTCCAAACGCCAAACAGAGCATCAGGGGCTACTGTCTATACAGTAATATTTTTACATATTTTTACTTACCTCGAGGCCTGTTAGAAGGCTAGCACAAGCTTTAGTCAGTCCTCTTTTGGCGGACCGAACCTTCTGGACCACCGTACTCATGATGGAGGCGCCCTTAAGCTCCTCCAGCAGATTGTCCGGCGCCTCCGGTTGGACGGAGGACGCCGGCTCAGTGGGCTTGCTCCTCTTGGCAGGAGTTCGCCTACCGCAGTCCGGAACCGTTGATGATTTTGGCGCAGTGTCCGGCTTAAAACCGGACTTGGAGCCCAGGGGGGTCTTGTCCCCTTCACTCCTGGAGTCCGGGAGGTCGCCTCACGGCTCCTCCCGCACCACCTCGTCTCGCCCCGGAGCTTGTCGCGACGCCACTTCGGCGTCATCTGCAGCACAGGGTGAAGCAGCGGCCGGAACTGAATTCACGTCCGATGAATCCAGGGAGCCGCTCGACGACTCGTCGAGCCCGTCCTTGGGCAGACTGCATGATTATATCCGACATTAGGGAAAGCTATGCAACAAAAGGAATATCACGAGTTACTCTGCTATCCGAACACTTACGATCTCGCCGGACGCTTGGCCCTGTTCGGCCACTCCTCTTCGTCCTCGTCAGCGTAGGGGACGTAGTCCGGTGGAGGGGTTTTCCTCTTCTTGGACCCCTCGGCCTCACCTACTAGGGCGGCCTCCCTCTTCTTTCCTCCCCCGCTGGAGGGGGAGAGGTTTCTTCTTCCTCCTCCTCGCCTTCACGGGAGGAGTGCGTCTCGGACTCGTCGGACGACGAGTCCGACACCACCATATGTCGGGAACTCTTTCGAGTCCCCGTGGCCTTCTTCTCCGGCACCTCATAAGGTGTCGGAACCAGCAGCTTCTCTAGGAGAGCAGGGGCTGGGTCTTCGGGCAAGGGAGCTGGACAGTTAATCCGTCTGGACTTCTCCCACCAATCTTGTCAAAGGTGAGGGAGTTTAGATCCCGCATAGAGTCAAACTATGAAAAAACTTAACATCCTGTAAAAGATGGAAATATCTTACCTCGCCAGCAGGATGCTGCGAGCTGGATCCGCGGTCTTTGGAGGCGGATGTGGGAGCCTCGGCGCCTTCGGTTAGCCCCCTCCAGACATCTTCGTATGTCGTGTCGAAGAGCCTTCTTAGAGTTTGGTGCTACGCCGGGTTGAACTCCCACAAATTGAAGTCCCGTTCTTGACACGGAAGGATCCGACGGATGAGCATGACCTGGATTATGCTGACAAGCTTTGAGCTGCTTGTTCACCAGGGACTGGATGCATTTTTGCAGTCCAGTCAACTCTTCTTCGTCGCCACACGACAAGCTCGTCTCCTTCCAGCACGTGAGCCGCGTAGGGGATCCGGATCGGAATTCAGGGGCTACGATCCACTTAGGATCGCGTGGCTCGGTGATGTAAAACCACCCTGACTGCCACCACTTCAAGGTCTCCACAAAGGAGCCCTCGAGCCATAGGACATTGGCAATTTTGCCCGCCATGGCACCTCCGCACTCCGCCTGGTTGCCACGCACCACCTTTGGCTTGACGTTGAAGGTCTTGAGCCAGAGGCCGAAATGGGGGCGAATGCAGAGGAAAGCCTCGCACACGACGATAAACGCCGAGATATTGAGGATGAAGTTCGGGGCCAGATCATGGAAATCTAGGCCATAGTAGAACATGAGCCCGCGGACAAATGGGTGGAGAGGAAAACCCAGTCCGCGGAGGAAGTGGGGAAGAAATACTGCCCTCTCATGGGGCCTTGGGGTGGGGAGAAGCTGCCCCTCCTCAGGAAGCCGGTGCGCGATGTCTTTGGACAAGTATCCGGCCTTCCTTAACCTTTTGACATGGCCCTCCGTGACGGAGGAGACCATCCACTGGCCTCCTGCTCCGGACATTGTTGGAGAGGGTGGAGGTAGGAAGTGCGGGCTTGGGCGCTGGAGCTCGGGTGCGCAGAAGATGGGTAGGCAAAAGAGGAAGAAGGCATAGGTAAAAAGGTGGATCCTTATCCCCTTATATGGGCGGATGCGACTATGCATCCCCACCAGCCTAGTAAAACTCGCTTGCCTCCCAAGCGTCGTGATAAGTGGCGCGGTTGGGTTACCCATGTCCGTATTAACGAGAATCCCGTAAACAAAGGGGACACGATCTCTGCTTTGACAAGACGTGCCAAGGAAACCTCCTCGCAAAACACGCTGAGGTGGAGAAGTGAAAACGATTCGAATAAAGGCTTGGCCGTAGTGTGATGTCAAGCTGCGGAATACGTCAGCAGATTAGATTTGTGTTAATATTATTCTCTCTATGGCAATACGTGGAAGCTTATTTTGCAGAGCCGGACACTATTCTTGGAGTTTACAAACTTTTATGAAGAATTTGGAGGAGGAACCCGCCTTGCAATGCCGAAGACAATCTGCGCGCCGGACTCGTCGTCATTGAAGCCTGGTTCAGGGGCTACTGAGGGAGTCCTGGATTAGGGGGTGTTCGGGTAGCCGGACTATACCTTCAGCTGAACTCCAGGACTATGAAGATACAAGATTGAAGACTCCGTCCCGTGTCCGGATGGGACTTTCCTTGGCGTGGAAGGCAAGCTTGGTGATGCAGATATTCAAGATCTCCTACCATTGTAACCGACTTTGTGTAACCCTAACCCACTCCGGTGTCTATATAAACCAGAGGGTTTTAGTCCGTAGGACAACTTCATCATACAACAATCATACCTTAGGCTAGCTTTTAGGGTTTAGCCTCCTTGATCTCGTGGTAGATCTACTCTTGTACTACCCATATCATCAATATTAATCAAGCAGGATGTAGGGTTTTACCTCCATCAAGAGGCCCCGAACCTGGGTAAAACAATGTGTCCCTTGTCTCCTGTTACCATCCGGCCTAGACGCATAGTTCGGGACCCCCTACCCGAGATCCGCCGGTTTTGACACCGACAATGGGCTACACTGTTGCCTCACCCTATCCTGTCTTCTTTAATGGGGGCGTAGACTTTGAGGGCACCGTGGGCCGACTACTGGGGAGCCGGCCTCTCTGGAGGCCGCCTGCCAGGAGTCGGCCTGTCTTGGAGCAGCATTCCTGAGCATATGGCAGCCTTCTAGCAGTCGGCTGTCCAGCCAAGCCGGCCTTCAGAAGGCGGTGCTTAACCTCGACGTCTTGAGGGGCGCAGCCGGCCCGATGTCTAGAAAGGTTCTGGGCCTCCGGTTAGGCTAGCTGTGGCCCATTACTCCGACAGTAGTCCCCGAAGCTGGTGAGGCGCCGCGGTCGACGCGCCAAGGAGCCTCAACAGTTTCCTCCCCCGGGTGCTCTGAAAGAAACCTTGTCAGACTCCCGGGAAGCCGGTTGGCGGGAGTCGGATACGTCCAGTCGGATCTTCCTGGAATTTCGAAGGCATCGGCGGGAACCAGATGGCGTGCTGGCTAAGCTTCTCGACCAGCCACCTGTCGTGGGCAGGCCACGTCGTGCCAGCCGGCTGGGCCAGCCTGTGAGCCCACGCGCGCAATGGGTCGCCTCGGCAGGTCAGGCCCACCACTACTGGGCCTCGGCACACAAGCGGATCCGCTGTGGCCGAGGCGGGCGGTTTCGCTCGCCCGTGGAGTTACTGCACGCAGTAACTTTGCGCGGTAAAGGTGGGGACATGGGGTCGTGGGCACAGTTGATCCCACGCCCGCCCCCTCGTCTTCATAGCCCGTAGGCTATAAGTAGGGGAGGAGAGGGAGCAACAGAGCTCGCGTGCCCCTCTACCCCGCCCCTGCCTCCTTCTTCTTCCTTTTGCCGCATCGCCCCCGGAGCTATGTCGGCGTGCTGCTGCAGTTTGTCTCCGTCGAGCCCGCACGCCCGAGCCTTCTCGCTCCGCCCCACTCTCAGCTTCCTTGTCGCGCCTCTCTTCGTCGAGCTCTCCATGTCGTGCGAGCAAGGAGGGGACTAGGACGGATCCAACGTCAAAGAAGATCATATCACCTTCCTCCGCGAGACGGGGCGTCTCCCCAGCACAGATCAGGTGAAGGCACGTGTGCCGTCGAAGGGAAAGATCTCGCCGGTGCCGGGTGAGGGCGAGCGGGTCGTCTTCCGCTCGCACTTCATCCGGGGCTTCGGCCTGCCGGCGAGCAACTTTCTCCGATCGTTCCTCGAGTTCTACCACCTTCAGCCTCATCACATCACGCCCAACACCGTGATGCTTCTGGCCGCCTTCGTCATGATGTGCGAAGGATACCTCGGCGTTATCCCCACCATCGAGCTATGGGGAGCCTTCTTCTACACCAAACTGGGCACCTCCATCCGGGAGGTGGCTGCCTAGTGTGATGCTTTTGTTGGGGTCCGTCGACCGTCGCCGAAAAGCATCTTCCCCATCATCAAGCTACCACAGTCGGTGATGATGTGGAAGCAATCCTACTTCTACATGGAGAACGTAGACCCGGCCGCCGACTTCCTCAACCTGCCGGCATACGAAGCGGGCCCGCCTGCCGAGCCTCGGGCTATCTAGGGCCACAAGCCGATGCCGGTGTCGGCAGACGGCGCCGCCGCCATCCAACGGCTCCGGGAGCTGATCGACATCGAAGGCCTCAGGGCGTCTGACTTGCTGGTCGCCTTCATCGAACACCGGGTTCTTCCGCTCCAACACCGACCACACCTGATCAGTCGGATGAGCGGGCACTGTGACCCGTGCCAGTTGAGCACCAAGGAGATGCCGGCTGCCGAAGTCGCAAACATGGTGAATGAGATCTCCGGACTCAGGCTGGAGGGGTCTTGGAGTTTCGGCAAGCGGCCATATTACCGCGCCGACCCGCCGCCTCTGGTAAGTTTGCCGATTCTCTCTCTCTCTCTCTGATAGTTGCCCTAGTTTTGATTTTGATTTTGATCAGCCGGCCTTCCGTTGTCTGAAATAGATCTATATGTCAAACACGACGGCCACCCTCGTAGGGGCGGGTGGTGACTACCAGCCGGACCGGGCGGTGAGCGATGTGGACGACCACGACTTGGGGGCGGCCACCTTGGAGGACACTGCGACTGGTGGTGTCTACGAAGCAGGCGGCTCCGAAGAAGTCGGCATCGAGTCCTGGCCTGATGAAGTTGAACATGAAGAAGAGCCGCGCCCCGTGCGAGGCGCTGGCAAGGCGGATGCGGGCCCCTCCGGCAAGACGACTGCCCGAGGTGGTGCGCGCATGCGTAAGCAAGGCGCCGCCTTGTTCGGCAGTGTGCCGAAGAAGCCCAAGAATCTGAATGCCGCGAGCAAGCGGAAGGAGGCCGCGGCGAAGGCGGCCACGTACCAGAACCTCCCCAAGGCGCCCCCTATGGTGTCGGTGTAAGTTTCCTTCCTTTGTGCTTTCTTCTCACTGACTATTTATGAACTTCCTTTGCTTTACGTTCTTGATTTTAGGGCTCCACTCTCTCTCGGGAAGTCGGCCGCCGGCTCCATCATGAGGTCGGCGGAGACCTCCACCACCACCCGGCAGATCGATCTTGCAGCCGACCTCCGGGAGGCGACGGAGCAGAACGCGCGGGAGGCGCGCGAGGAGCGGGAAGCTGCTCGCCTAAAGAAGGCGAAGCTGACAAGGCACAGGCCGCCTCCCTGAAGAAGCTAGCGGAGGCTGAGGCCGCCGACGCGGCAAAGAAGTGTGCTGAAGAAGCCGCACATCGTCAGTTGGCGGTGTTCGTCGTCCCTCTGAACTTTGCGCCGCCACCACCGGAGTACGTGGCGCAGACTGGGGAGGCCGGCGGCGAGCACCCTACTATGGAAAGGGATGGTGGCAACGTCGCCATGCCGGATGTTATCGTGCCCCCGCCACCTCCTTCTAAGGAGGCACGAAACAAGCAGCCGGTCGACCCGCCAGCACCACCAGCCGGGAACAATATGGTGACGGGCCCGACTCCCGGTGTCGGGACACCGATCCTAAGTCACACCGATCTAGCATGTAACACATCATATCACTTTGCGGCCTCACGCACGGTATTCCCATGGGTGCCACCTTACCTGGCCCGTGACCGTTTGCGCCTTTTGGCTCAAGTATATGATAGTGTCGCTAGCATCCATATGACAGAGAACACGAGCCGACATGACTAGTCGTGAACCCAAAGTGGCACTAACTTATGGGGACAGGCATACATCGATCAACATCGATTATGTCGGCCATCAGCGTGTGAATCCAAGCTGTAGCACTAGGCTAACAGAATCCGGGAACCCGGGCTGTAGCAGCTAGGCAGGACTCTGGATGTCACCGCGTGACATTTCCCCGAAGGGACAGATACAGGAACAAAGTGAATCACATGTTGGCTAGTCAAGTGTTCCGGAGCAGTAGTGCTGGGCTAGCAGGACTCCGGTAAACCGGGCTGTAGCGGACTACCAAGGCTCAGTGGAAGCACTAGACTACATTTACCTATAAGAGAGGCTACCAAGGATAAACAACTAGATTGTCGGATTCCACACATAGCAATACACGTTACACATACGCATAACATGCAAGTATGTGTTGTACAACATGGCATCACAACATAACTCAAACTCATATATATAGAGGCCCGGAAGAGCCACATAGCATTCAATAGAAATAGGGGTCTCATGACCCATCATTCAGAGCATAAAAGCAACGGAAACATTACATGTCTGAGTACAGACAACTACAAAAGAAAAAGGCTGAGAAGCCTGACTATCTACAAGGCCCTCCCAAGGGTACAAGATCGTAGCTGGGATACAAGCTACTCGTCAAAGTCACTAGTGTAACCAACTGCAAAACATAAATAAGCAAACATGAGTACGAAGGTACTCAGCAAGTCTTACATCAGAACTATCTACATATGCAACACTATCAACAAAGGGGGTGGTGAAGTTTTAACAGCAGTAAGCCAGCTTTGACTCAGTGGCTAACCTATACTACGAGTATTAGAAATTTCTTTGAGGTGAGAAGACGCACACGAATCCACATATTCACCATAGCACTCACGCTTATCTTGCGGATTTTAGAGTATCCACTTCAAGTTGTCTATGTACTACATAAGTCCTCCAAGTTTCCATATTCGAGGAAAACGGCTATTCGAATAGATAATGTTAACCCTGCAGGGGTGTACTTCTTCACACACGCTCTTGCCACTTATCGCCCTGTACATGTCATGTACCTCGGCAACCTTCAAGCGGAAGCCGGGCGAGGGTGTCGGCCACGACCGGACTAACCACACAAGTCTCTCGTCCAGGTTTATCGCCTATTCGAGTTCCATCTGCAAGGAGTTCCGGCTGAAGTCTCCAATACGGCCCCAAACGATGTGTGCAGGGTTCCCAAGCCCACCATCCGGGTGCCACTTGGTACACCGTGCCATGGTTCCTAGTCTGTCCCAAGCCCGTCCCGTTGGACACCACCTGGTAGACAAGTAGCACTACCTACAAATGCCAGAAACTAGTTGCAACTTCTGGACAGAGATCAAGTGGATTAATAAGCCGAGAGGGGCCTGATAACCGGAACCCAATGTGTGGTAGTAACTGGACTTGGATAACATACACAGAACTCAGTGCATAGGGAGGGTTCCAATGAGACAACCCACCATGTACTCCTACATGGCCTCCCATCGCTACCTTTACCAAACGTGTTCACACACTTAGCTTTTATCGGTAGGACATGTTCACCACTCCAATTCATTCCCGATGAATCCGACCTAACACAACTCTAAGCATAGCTGGCATAAAGAAAAGAAGCATGGATGAGTAGGCACATCAAGGCTCAAGCAACTCCTACTCATGCTAGTGGGTTTCAACTATTTACGGTGGCAATGACAGGGCATGCAGAGGAATGGGTTCAACTACCGCAGCAGAAAGTAGCAGTTGAATCGTTGTTGTCCTAATGCAGTATAAGGAGCAGGAGCGAGAGAGTGGGATTTATCGAAATGCTCAAGGGGGGTTGCTTGCCTGATAGAACGACGAAGGGGCACTGCTCCTCTGACAGGTACTCGGGAACACCTTCCGGAGTGGAACCTATCGAGAAGAAACGGTCCCTGCAATCAATACACAAACAATGCAACAATATGATGCATGAACATAACATGTGCAAATGGTAGTGTTTGGGCTAATGCAAGATGCTACCAAAGTGGTTGAAGCCCATTTGAATCAAAGATTCAAATGCGAATTCAAAATGAAGCATTTAAAATGCCCATATTATGTTTTCACTTATACAGCATGTATAAGTTGGTTTTTCATGCATGTAACCGGCATAAATGGATTCCTTGCCTTTTTCTGATCATTTTTAATATATAAATTATTTCATTCTGAGCTACGGTTGAATTTCTATGAATTTTAGAAGTTTATATCATTTTCTGGATTTTCCTAATTATTCTAATTTAAACTAAATCCAGAAATGACTTATTGCGTCAGCATGACCTCGGTGTGATGTCAGCAAGTCAACAGGTGCGGTCCAGGTCAAACCTGACCAGTGGGACCCACTGGTCAGTGACTAACTAAACTAACCTAGTTTAATTAGCACTAACCCAGGTTAAACTAATTAGTTTTAAACCTAAACTAGACTAATTAACCGGGCGGGGCCCACATGTCATAGACCCAGGGGAGATCAAATCCCCTGGTCAACCGGGCAAACCTGCCGGCGGCTCGACGCCGGCGAGGCCAGACGCGGCGGTGCGCTGTGGGTTTTGCCTACAGGGCGCCATTTGGCGTGCAGAGCGTAGCTACGGGATGCGGACGCTCGTCCGCATCCAACCGTGATGGTGGCGCGGCCGGGAAGTGGCCGGAGTGGCGCCGGTGATGACGAGTGCGGCGGCCGGAGCTCGGCGAGCTCAGGAGCGAGGGCTATGGTGCACTAGCAAGTGACCTGAGGCGTGTTGTAGCTTCCTGGGGATGCCTGAAGCACGACCACGTGCTTGGTTTGGCCAGGCGGGGCTGCTAACGATGGTGAGCTTTGTGGTGGCGGCGGCGGGCACTGGCCATGGTGGGAACCACAGCTAGAGGTCGCAAGAGACGATGGGGATAGGGGCGGAGTAAAGAGGGGCTCACAAGGAACTCGCGGAGCAGGCTAGTGATCTCGGGGAAGGCCGGACGACGACGAATTTGACAGCGGTGATCCGCGGCACCGACGAGGAAGACGACATCGAGGGCAGCTCTACAGGGCGTCCCGGCTTGCGTGAGTCATCAGAGAGGTCAAGGATGGTAGCGTGGAGCTAATCGGCATGTCCAGCGGGCGAGGGGGAGGCAGTGGCCACGGTGGTGCTTGTCGGCAGCGACGGCAGCGCTTCGGCCGTCGCGGGAGAGGGTGACAGAGGAGGGGAGAAGCACGGGAGAGAGTGGGAGAGCTGCGGGGCGTCTCCGTGGCGTCCACAGCGGCGTCAGGAAGGGGACAGGCAGGCAGGGAGAGAGGAGGTGGCCTCGGTGTGTGGCTGAAGGCGCTGGGCACACGCCTCTCGTCCTCCTGGCGAGAGGAGGGAGATGACTGGCAGGGCCAGTTGGTTGGGCCGGCCAGCTGGGCCGCACAGTGCCAGGCCTCAGGTAAGTTTTCCCCTTTTGTTTTCTTTTCTATTTCTGACATTTGTTTTGACCTAAAATAAATACTAGCACAATTCTAGAAATGTTGGGATTCCTTGTGACCACTACTTATAATATACCAGAGGCCCTCACCAATATCCAATATTTTTGGAGCCATTAAAATATTTATATTATTTAAACAGCTCCAATTCAAATACATATGGGTTCATTCAAAAATCCAAAATGTTTAGCAAAAATGTGCCTCACCTCTGGTTGTTGCTTGCAACATTTTCCAAAGACCATGAACATTTTTGAAGAGCATTTTGGGTTTATTGACATTCCTTTTTTAATTTGAACCTATTTGAATTTTCTTTGGTGCTAGGGTTTGAAACATTCCCCATTTCAAATTCATTTGAAACTTAAACATGATGCACAAAGCAAGCCTAGATCATACCAAAACTAGGGATGTGACAACTCGCCCCGACTCGAGAGGATCTCGTCCCGAGATTCAGGAGTCGGCGGAAAGAAAGCGGGGTACTCAAGTCGAAGACGATCTTCTCTCTCCCAAGTAGCTTCTCTCTCGGAAAGATGAGACCACTGAACCTTGAGAAACTTGATGTTATGATGTCGAGTGACACGCTCTGCTTGATCCAGAATGTGAACAGGGTACTCTCGATAAGTGAGGTTATCTTGGAGATCAAGCGTTTCGTGGTCCACTCCGCGGATGGGATCCGAGAAGCAACGCCTGAGTTGAGAGACGTGGAAGACATCATGAAGTCAAGAAAGATGTGGGGGTAGTTCCAACTGGTAGGCAACCTCTCCTCATTTAGCGAGAATGCGAAAAGGACCAATGTAACGAGGAGCCAACTTGCCCTAGATACCGAAACGATGGGTACCCTTCAAAGGAGTAACCCAAAGGTAAGCCTTGTCGCCAACTTCATAAGCCACTTCCTTATGACGACGGTCATACTAGCTCTTTTAACGAGATTGAGCTGTTTTCAAATTCTCACGAATGATGCGAACTTGCTCTTCTGCCTCCTGGATCATATCCGGTCCAAAGAATTGTCTTTCACCGGTTTCTGACCAGTTCAAAGGTGTTCAACATCTTTGTCCATACAGAATCTCGAAGGGTGCTTTCCTAAGACTAGATTGATAACTATTCTTATAAGCAAACTCGGCAAAAGGAAGACACTTCTCCCAATCCATACCGAATGAGATAACACAAGCTCTAAGCATGTCTTCGAGAATTTGGTTGACCCTTTCCACCTGACCACTTGATTGAGGGTGGAAAGCGGTACTGAAAGAAAGATGGGTTCCCATGGCATTCTGGAAACTTTCCCAGAAATGAGAGGTGAAAAGACTGCCACGGTCTGAATTGATCTCTAGTGGAACACCATGGAGTGACACTATTCGGGAGATATATAAGTCAGCGAGATGACTAGAAGTGATACTCTCTCGAACAGGTAGGAAGTGAGCCACTTTGGAAATGCAGTCAATGACTATGAAGATAGCATTATTCCCTTTCTTGGTCCTGGGAAAGCCGGTGATGAAGTCCATACCAACTTTGTCCCATTTCCACTCCGGAATAGCTAAAGGTTGAAGGGTGCCAGCAGGTCTTTGATGCTCTGCCTTAACGCGACGACAAACGTCACAGTTGGCAATATAATGAGCGATTTCTCTCTTCATCCTAGTCCACCAGAACCTCTGGTGTAGGTCCTGATACATCTTTGTACTACCGGGATGTTCGTGAGAGGGGATTCATGGGCCTCCTTAAGGATCAGTTGCTGCATCTGTTGACATTTGGGAACCACCAAATGGTTTCCAAAGTAAACAACACCTCGTTCATCCATAGAGAAACAGTCGGCAACTCCCTCGGAAATATTTTTCTTGATCCGGGAGATTCCCATATCATGCTTCTGAGCCTCTATGATCTAATCCGTAAGGGTAGGTTTTGCCACCAAGGTAGAAAGGGAACCATGAGAAGCTATGTGAAGGTTAAGCTTATAGAATTCCTCATGGATGGGTGGTTGACATTGTTGCAACATGAGGTTGTTCTAATAGGATTTACGACTTAAAGCATCAGCCATGACATTGGATTTGCCTGGGGTGTAGGTGATTCCTAAGTCGTAATCCAAGATCAACTCCAACCAACGTCTCTGTATGAGATTCAGATCCGGTTGGGTGAAGATATACTTGAGACTCTGATGGTCAGTGTAGATTTCGCATCGGTTACCAAGAAGGTAATGTCGCCAAGTCTTAATTGCATAGACTACAGCTGCAAGCTCTAGATCATGTGTAGGATAATTTTCCTCATGTGGATGCAACTGTCAAGATGCATAGGCAATCACATGACGATCCTGCATAAGGATGCAACCTAGTCCTTGACGCGAAGCGTCGCAATAGATAACAAAGTCTTTAGTGAAATCCAATGGCACGAGTATGGGCGTAGAAGTCAGGCGCCTTTTCAGTTCCTGAAAACTATGCTCACACTGTGGGGTCCACTCAAACCTTTTATCTTTCTTGAGAAGTTCCATGAGGGGTTTGGCCACTTTGGAGAAGTTTTCAACGAAGCGCCGACAATAACTGGCTAGACCAAGCAAACTCCTAACTTGTTTGACCATTTCGGGTGGAGTCCAATCGAGAATGGCTTTAACTCTCTTGGGGTTGACAGCAATGCCCTTACCAGAGATCACGTGGCCCAGATAGGTCACTTCTGGCAACCAAAATTCACACTTGGAGAATTTGGCATAAAGGCGGTGCTCTCTGAGTTTTTCTAACACAAGTCTAAGATGTTCGGCATGCTCTTCCTCGTTCTTAGAGTAAATAAGAATATCATCGAGGTAAACCACGATGAACTTATCTAAGTACTCCATAAAGATCGAGTTCATCAAGCGGGAGAAAGTAGCTGGAGCATTGGTTAGGCCAAAAGACATCATGGTGTACTCGTATTGACCATAACGAGTGACAAATGCCGTTTTGGGGATGTCCCCATTTCTGATTTTGATTTGGTGGTAGCCTAACCTCAAATCCATCTTAGAAAAGACTGAGGATCCCGCGAGCTGATCATACAGGTCGTTGATCCTAGGGAGCGGATACTTGTTCTTTATCGTGACCAAATTAACGGGACGATAATCTACAACCATCTGATCCGTACCATCCTTCTTCTTGACGAAGAGGATAGGACAAGCCCAAGGAGAAGAACTGGGACGGATGAAACCTTTTTGCAAGGACTCATCAAGCTGTTTCTTAAGCTCGGCTAACTCCAAAGGTGCCATCTTGTATGGTCTCCTAGAGATTGGAACAGTTCCTGGGATAAGTTCTATGACAAACTCTACATCTCTGTCAGGTGGGACACCTGGCAGTTCTTCTAGAAAGACATCCGGGAAGTCACGGACTACCGGAATATCTTCAAGGTCTGGAACAGGGCTGGCATTAAGAGAATAGAATTGACGCCTTGCAACTCTAGTGGAGACAGTGACTATTTTGCCAGATGGATGTGTAAGTTGAACAGATCTAGTGTAACAATCGATCTTGGCATGATGAGTTGTCATCCAGTCCATGCCAAGATGATGTTAATATCTGAAGACTTGAAAGATATCAAAGAAGCAAGAAATACAAGTCTGTCAACAAGGATTTCATTACCATGGCTTACCTTGGAGGTTTGCCATTTGGAACGAGGAGTCTGGATTATCAGTGGAGTTGGCATATCACAAAATGACATGTTGTGCAACCGAGCATAACCTTCGGATATGAAGGAGTGAGATGCTCCAGTATCGAACAGAACTGAAGCTGGGTGACAATTGACAAGAAGCGTTCCCAATACAACGTCGGGATCATCTTGAGCTTCTATAGCTGAGACGTGGTGCACACATGCTCGTTCAGTGGTGGCTGGCTTGGTACTGATCATCTTGCCTGATGACTTTTCACAGCCAACAGACCTCTCAGACTTGGGTGGATTATAACTGGACTGAGGGCAGTCACGTGCATAGTGTCCTGGTTCTCCGCAGGTGAAGCAAGTTCCTGAGGTAGGACGTGGTCCTACATTGGAAAGTAGTCCATTAATAGGCCTGGGTGGAGCACGTTGCTGAGCTGGGTGAGGCACCACATCGGATCGCCTCGGTGCATATCCAGGTGGAAGAGCTGAGTTCGAAATCCAAATCCGTCGCTTCTGTGAGCCAGAGCGGGAGGAAGAACCCAGATCATGGTTGTGCTTACGAGACTCCTCGTAAGTTAGCTGAGCTATCTCTGCATGTCAGTACCCCTATTCCAAGTCACATCGATCTAGCCGGTAACACCTCATATCACTTTGTGGCCTCACGCACGGTATCCCCACGGGTGTCGCCTTACCATGGCCCGAGACCATTTGCGCCTATTGGCTCACGTATATGATAGTGTCGCTAGAATCCATATGACAGAGAACCCGGGCCGACATGGCTAGTCATGAACCCAAAGCGGCACAGACCTATGGGGACAGGCATACATGAATCACATCGAGCATGTCGGTCAATAGCGTGTGAATCCGGGCTGTAGCACTGGGCTAACAGGACTCCGGGGAACCCGGGCTGTAGCAAGCTAGACAGGACTCCGGAAGTCACCGCGTGACATTTCCCCGAAGGGACAGACATAGGAACGAAGTGAAACACATGCCTGCCAGTCAAGTGTCCTGAGCAGTAGTGCTGGGCTAGCAGGACTCCGGTGAACCGGGCTGTAGCAGACTACTGTGGCTCAAGGAGCACTAGACGACATTTCCCCATAAGAGAGGCTGCCAAGGATAAACAACTAGATTGTCGGATCCCACATATACCAAGCATTTCAATCATACACACAATATGCTCGATATGTGTAAATACAACCTGGCATCACAACAAAATTCTACAACTCAAGTACTTTATCTAAAGGCTCCGGAGAGCCATACATAACATGTTGATACAGGTAGGGGTCACAAGACCCGACACTCAAGTCATACAAGCATACAAGCACATGCGGAAGCAAATAAGTCTGAGTACAGACTCTAGCAAGAAAGAAGGATTGTCGAAGCCTGTCTATCTACATAGGGCCCTCCATGGCCAGGATCACCACCTGGGTGGCAAGTTACTCATCGACGTCGAGGTCTACGTAAAACCCATCTGAGGGGGCGGTGTTGTCATTTGAAAACAGTAATTAAAGCAACATGAGTACAAAGGTACTCAGCAAGTCTTACAACAGATCCTACTATACATGCTTATTCTCAAGAAGGTGGTGGAGTTTAATGCAGCAAGCCAGCTTTGACTCTTGGCTAAGCTATCCTACAAGACACCACTGTTTAAATAGTTTTTGCACACGAGTCCACTAATCCCCAACACAATACTCCACCGGGGATCCTCCCTCGTCATCCTACGAGAGGGCCATCCTTGGTACTCACACTTATCTTGAGTCTTTTAGTAGTAACCATTAACTTGTCTATGAACTATATAGGCAACCAAGTAGTCCTTTACCGCGGACGCGGCTATTCGAATAGATGATGTTAACCCTGCAGGGGTGTACTTCTTCATACACGCTCTCACCACTTATCGTCGTTTACACTTCATGTACTCGGCAACCTTCAAGCGGAAGCCCAACGAGGGTGTCGGCCACGGCCTACCTAAACACTCAAGTCTCTAGTCCAGGTTTATTGCCTATCCAGGTTCCATCCGCAGGGAGTCCGGCCGAGGTTTCCACATACAGCCCCGAACGATGTGAACAGAGTTCCCGAGACACCAAATGGGTGACTCGGTATACCGTGCCATAGTGTATCTACCGCATCATAGCCCACCCCTAGGGTCAGCGCTACGGCCGCCAACACATAACCTACAAGCACCAGAAACTAATTGCAACTCCTAGACAGAGTACTAGGGTGATTAAGAAGTCGAGAGGGTCCATTGGTTTCGGGCCCAATGTATGGTAGTAACTGATTCTTGTATCACACATACAGATCTCAGTTCTTAGGGACGGCCTCAATGAAATAGCCCACCATGTACTCCTACATGGCCTATCATCGATACCTTTACCAAGACATGTTCAACACATCCCTCACATTACCGACGTAATCATTTCACTCTAGCCCATCACCTAGATGAACCAGACCTGACACAACTCTAAGCATAGCAGGCATAGCAAGGTAGGAAACACATACATGGCTCAATCAACTCCCACACATGCTAGTGGGTTTCATCTAGTTACTGTGGCAATGACAGGTCATGCGGAGGATAAGGGCTCAACTACCGCAGCACACAGAAGTTTGAAACGTTGTTGTCTTAATGCAGTAAATAAGAGCAGAAGCGAGAACATGGGATTGTATCGATATGATCAATGGGGATGCTTGCCTGATGGAATAGTAGTAGGGTACTGCCCTTCAGTTGGATACTCTGAGATATCCTTGGAGGCAGAACCTACCACGAAAGACACCACAAAACACAATTATCACATGGCAATATGCAACAATATGATGCATGCTATGACATGGCAATATGAGGTGTCCTGCCTAATGCAATATGAAACAAGTTGGTTTGGGTCCATTTGAATCAAAGATTCAAATGGAAGCTTATGTTCTTTAGAATTATAAGTGTATTAGCTTGCTTCACCTAAAAAACAAGGTTAAAGTGTTTCATCCTGCATGAAACCATTACACACGGAAAGATTGAATTTTTCTGATCAAATTTCATATATAAATCTTTGCATTTGGAGTTATAGATTAAAAGTTATGAATTTTTGAAGTTTGTAATATTTTCTGGAATTTCCTATATAAGAATAAATCCAGTAAATGATTTATTGTGTCAGCATTGCGTCAGGGTGACATCAGCAGGTCAAAGGCGCCAGCCCAGGTCAAATCTGACCGGTGGGCCCCGTCTGTCAGTGGTTAATTAACTAACTAATTTTGATTAGTGCTATTCTATGTTAATTAGTAGGGTGGTCCCACGTGTCATAGACTCAGGGGAGGTCAACCTGGGCCCACACAGGATCAAACTCGTCAGCGTTTAGCCGCTGGCGAGGCCAAATGCGGCAAAGTGATGCGGGTTTCGTGCTCCGGCGACCAAAACGACGGCGGAGAGCATCTACGCATAGCTGGGAGCAAGCCGCATCGAGTGGTGGCAGTGGGTGGAGCTGGGGTGGCCGGAAACGTCGCCAGCGACGACCTTGGCGGTCGCCGGAGTTCGGGCGAGGTCGAAACCGAGGCTACGGGGCACGGCGAGGCGCGTGGAGTGGTGTTGCGGGCTCCTACGAGTGCGGTGAGTGTGTTGGTCACCTAGGTGTGGCCGGTGGTTGGCCGGAGTCACGTCGGCGACGAGCTCGGCGGCGGCGGGTGCTCGGGTGTGCGTGGTGCGGTGCACACGGTGCAGGAGGAGGATAATGGAGAGGGGTAGAAGGTAGATGGGCTCACAGCGATCACAACGAGGCAGACGGAGAGGTCGGGGACGAGCTGGTGCTGCGGTGAGGGCAAAGGGGATCTCTGGCAGCCGGAGTTGAGGAAGACGGGGTCGGGGCGATTCCAGAGCGGGCGAGCGCTCGGGGCTCAGCCTGCTCGACGTAGTCGACGACGGCGGAGCTCGTGGACACAGTGGCGCGGCGCAAGGATGATGGAGGGCGTGGCAACGGCGATGGTGCGGCGGCAGGGGCGTCGGCCATGGTGGGAGAGGGCGAGGGAGAGGCATTGGGGGCGAATGGAGGGGTCCAGGGGGTCGGGGCGACGACACGGAGGTCGTCCAGACGTCCAGAGGCGCGGGCGGCAAGCAGGTGGCGCCGTGGCGAGCTCAGGCGTGCCGGCACTCACCTCTATGCCTGCCTGCCTGGCGCGAGGAAGCAGCTGACTGGCCATGGGCCAGCACAGTGCTGGGCCGCCAGGTGGGCCGGCTGGTAAGTTTCCTTTCTCTCTCTTTTTCTGTTTTTTATTTATTCTGTTTTGTCTTTTGAAATAGTAAAAATACTATTTCATTTAAGAAAAACCTGAAAATATTCAGAGGCACATTTGAAAATATTCTCAACACCCTAAAAATACTTTCAGGATTATTTGGGCATTTTAAAATATTTATAGGATTTAAATTGCCCAAATGCAATTAGTAATGAATTAATCCAATGACCTTATGATGCCCTAGAAAAGTGTGCACCATTTTTGTCAAAGGTTTTAACCCAAAACAAAAAGGGTGGACTTTTTAGAAGGGCATTTCAGGTTCATTGAAAAAGTTTTTAGTAAACCCTAGTTGTTCCAGGGGGGTGCTGGGGGTTCTGTCATTCCCATTTCAGTTTTCTGGGAAAATAAACATGATGCAACACTCTAATGCATGAACTAGATAGGGTGTGACGACTCACCCCCACACAAAGAATCTCGTCCCGAGATTTGGGATCCGTTGGGAAGAAGCTGGGGTACTTGAGTCGAAGACGATCCTCCCTTTCCCAAGTGGCTTCTTTTTCAGAGTGGTGTGACCATTGAACCTTAAGAAACTTGATGTTATGGCATCGAGTGGTACGCTCGGCTTGATCAAGGACTTGAACGGGATATTCCCGATAGGAGAGATTATCTTGTAGATCAAGCGTTTCGTGGTCCACTCCACGTATAGGATCCGCGAAGCAACGCTTGAGTTGAGAAACGTGGAAGACATCGTGAACTCTAGAAAGATGCGGAGGTAGAAAGATGCGGAGGTAGTTCCAATTGGTAGGCAACTTCTCCTCATTTGGCAACAATGCGAAAGGGTCCAATGTAACGAGGAGCCAATTTGCCTTTGATACCGAAACGATGGGTTCCCTTTAACGGAGTAACCCGAATGTAAGCCTTCTCGCCGACTTCATAAGTCATGAGCTTATGTTTACAATCATATTGGCTCTTTTGACGAGATTGGGCTGTTTTCAATTTCTCACGGATAACGCGAACCTGCTCTTCTACTTCCTGAATCATATCCGGGCCAAAGAGTTATTTTTCCCCGGTTTCTGACCAGTTAAGAGGCGTTCGACATTTTCTTCCATAGAGAACTTCGAAAGGAGCCTTGCCCAAGCTAGCTTGATAACTATTGTTATAAGTGAACTCTGTGAATGGAAGGCATTTATCCCAATCCATTCCGAATGAGATGGCAGAAGCTCGGAGCATATTCTCCAGAATTTGATTGACTCGCTCTACTTGACCACTAGATTGGAGGTGGAAGGCGGTGCTAAAAGAGAGACGAGTTCCCATAGCATTTTGGAAACTTTCCCAAAATCGAGAGGTGAAGAGACTCCCACGGTCCGAGTTAATTTCCAATGGGACACCATGAAGAGACACTATTCGGGAGATGTACAGGTCAGCTAGCTGGCTAGCGGTGATACTCTCACGAACAGGTAGGAAATGGGCTACTTTGGAAAGACGATCGATCACGACGAAGATAGCATTATTCCCTCTCTTGGTCCTGGGAAACCTAGTAATGAAATCCATACTGATTTTATCCCATTTCCATTTTGGAATAGCCAAAGGTTGAAGGGTGTCAGCAGGCCGTTGATGCTTTGCTTTAACACGACGACGGATGTCGCAACTAGCAATGTATTGTGCAATTTCTCTCTTCATCCTAGTCCACCAAAACCTCTGGCATAGGTCTTGATACATTTTAGTATTATCGGGATGAATGGCGAGAGGGGATTCATGAGCTTCCTTAAGGATCAGCCACCTTAGGTTTCGTGCTTTGGGAACCACTAAAGGGTTTCCGATGTATAAGACACCTTGATCATCAATGGAGAAACAATTCGCGACTCCTTTCTTAATGTTTATCTTAATACAGGAGATTCCTGGATCTACCTTCTGTGCCTTGATAATCTGATCCGTAAGGGTAGGTTTCGCCACTAGGGTGGATAGGAATCCTTGAGGAACAATGTGAAGATTAAGCTTACGAAATTCCTTGTGGAGAAGTGGTTGACTTTGTTGTAACATCAGGGTGTTACAATAAGATTTACGACTTAGCGCATTAGCCATGACATTGGCCTTGCCCGGGGTGTAAGTTATTCCTAAGTCATAATCCGAGATCAACTCAACCCAACGTCTTTTCCTGAGATTCAAATCCGGTTGGGTGAAGATATATTTCAGACTTTGGTGATCAGTGAAGATCTCGCAACGATTACCGAGAAGGTAATGTCGCCAAGTTTTAAGTGCATGGACTACCGCTGCAAGCTCTAGATCATGTGTGGGATAGTTTTCCTCATGGGGGTGTAATTGTTGTGAAGCATAGGAAATTACCTGATGATCTTGCATGAGTATGCAACCTAGTCCTTGTCGCGAGGCGTCGCAATAGATAATAAAGTCCTTGGAGAAATCTGGTGGTACCGGTACCGGAGCAGATGTCAGGCATCTTTTTAGTTCCTGAGAGCTAAACTCGCACTGTGGGGTCCACTCGAACTTTTTATCTTTCTTGAGGAGTTCAGTTAGAGGTTTAGCAACCTTGGAGAAATTCTCGACGAAGCGGCGACAATAGCTCGCTAAGCCAAGGAAGCTCCGAACTTGCTTGACCGTTTCAGGTGGAGTCCAATCAAGGATAGCTTGAACTCGCTCAGGATTAACAGCAATACCCTTACCAGAGATTACATGGCCTAGATAGGTCACTTCTGGCAACCAAAATTCACACTTGGAGAATTTGGCATAAAGGCGATGCTCTCGAAGTTTCGTCAATGCCAGCCTTAGATGTTCGGCGTGTTCTTCCTCGCTCTTGGAGTAGATGAGTATCATCGAGGTATACCACGACGAATTTATCCAAATCCTCCATGAAGACCGAGTTCATTAATCGAGAGAAGGTGGCTAGGGCATTGGTTAAACCGAAGGACATAACGGTGTACTCGTATTGGCCATAGTGAGTAACAAAGGCCGTTTTGGGAATTTCCCCGTTTTTGATTTTGATTTGATGGTAGGCCAACCTCAAATCCATCTTGGAAAAGACTGAGGATCCAGCGAGCTGGTCATATAGATCGTTGATCCTGGGGAGCATATACTTGTTCTTGATAGTGACCAAGTTGACAGGTCGGTAATCTACAACCATCCGAACCGTTCCATCCTTCTTCTTAACGAAGAGGACGGGGCAAGCCCAAGGAGAAGAACTAGGACGGATGAAACCCTTTTTCAAGGACTCATCGAGTTGGTTCTTAAGCTGGGCTAGTTCTAAGGGTGCCATCTTATAGGGTCTCCTAGAAATTGGAATGGTTCCTAGAACAAGGTCTATCACAAACTCGACATCCCTGTCAGGTGGAACACCTGGCAGTTCTTCTGGAAAGACATCCAGGAAGTCTCGGACTACCGGGATATCTTCAAGGTCTGGAAGAGGGTTGGCATTTAGGGAGTAAAGATGGCGCTTGGCCACTCGAGTTAAGACATTGACTGTCTTGCCCGATGGGTGAGTAAGTTGAACAGTTCTAGTAGAACAATCAATCTTAGCATAATGGGCTGACATCCAGTCCATACCCAAGATGATGTTTATGTCCGAGGACTTGAGAGCTATTAAGGATGCAAGGAAGACAAGTCTATCGACAAGAATTCCATTCCCATGGCTTACTCTAGAAGTTTGCCATTTGGAACCCGGAGTTTGAATTACCATGGAAGTGGGCATGTCACACAATGTCGTGTTATGCAATCGAGCATAGTTCTTAGATATGAATGAATGAGATGCTCCAGTATCGAAAAGAATAGATGCCGGATGGCAATTAACAAGGAGTGTACCAAGGACGACGTTAGGATCATCATGAGCCTCCTCAGCTGAGACATAGTTGACATGGCCACATGCAGTGGTGGCTGGCTTGGCGTAGAATGTCTTTCCCGCTGGCCTACCACGGCCAATGGACTTTCTAGACTGGTTAGGGTTGTTGTTCTGAGGACACTCTGGACTATAGTGACCCGGCTCTCCACATTTGAAACATGTCATAACATTGGGGCATGGAGCAGCATTAGCAGTGGGGCCACCATAGGTCTTAGGCGGTGCAAACTGCTGGTTGGGGCGAGGCGCCTCAAAGGATGGCCTCGGAATGAACCTGGGTGGCAGCGCTGTGCTTGGAATCCACACCCGGCGCTTCTGAGATCCAGAGCTGGATGAAGAACCAAAATCACAAGAGTGCTTGCGTGAAGCGTCATAGTCAGTCTGGCCTGTCTTAGCACTGATGGATTTATTGACCAACTTCTGGAAGGAGGTGCACTCGTGCAGACGAAGATTGCGGCGAAGCTCGGGGCTAAGTCCCTTGCGGAACCTTGCCTGCTTCTTAGCGTCGGTGGATACCTCTTCAGGAGCATAATGTGCCAGATTCCCAAATTCACGACTATATGCATCCACAGTCAGTCTGCCTTGGGTGAAATTGCAGAACTCTTCACGATCTATGAGACCTTCCGGGATGTGATGCTCACGGAAAGCGTCACTGAATTCAGCCCAAGTAGTGATTTGGCCGACCGAGCGCATAGCCTCAAAGTTTTCTCACCAAAGGCTAGCAGGGCCTTCGAGGTGATAGGCAGCATAGGTAACCTTATCAGCTTTGGCTACGTTGGCAGAACGTAGCTTGTGGGTGATGCTGCGAAGCCAGTCATCCGCGTCGAGGGGCTCAACGGAATGATTAAACTTTGGTGGGTACAACTTGATAAAGTCATTGATTGACACCAAGTCGTTTCGCTGATGACGTGCAGTGTTCTGCTCAATCCTCTCCAGCAAGCGGTTAGTGCCACGCTTGTTTCTTTCTTCCTCCAGCATAACTTCGGCCAGAGAAGGCGGGTGAGGCAGATTTTCACCCCTAGCTGCACTGGCTTCTCCCTGCTCCGGGGCAGCAGGGTTGCTGCGGGTGTTGACCATCCTAGGAAAAACAAGACAATGGTTTAGACAAGGATGGCACAATCTTGGAAAGGAAGTGCAGAATGTAATAGATAACATGGAATGTTGAGATGTTCATTGCACGACATGGTAATATAGAAACTGCCACATATATACCACACTACTAGGAAAAGGGCTATAGATAGGATTGACACTAATGGCACACCAGGGAAGTAGTGCGCCACTACTATATACTAATGGCGCACCAGTTGGTGATGCACCATTAGTGTGGAAGACACTAATGGCGCACCAGAAAATAGGTGCGCCACTAGTGATAAATTTTTTTACATACATACTAATGGCGCATCCTACCGAAGTGCGCCATTACTAGTTCTAACTAGTAATGGCGCACCAGACATGGAGTGCGCCAGTACTGAATTTTTTTTATTCTTTTTTTGCAAAACTACTAATGGCGCACCGCCTCACAGTGCGCCATTACTAGTTTAAACTACTAATGGCGCACCCTGTAAAAGTGTGCCATTAGTATATATATATATATATATATATATATATATATATATATTACTTTTCTGCAAAACTACTAATGGCGCACCACCTGCAGGTGCGCCATTAGTAACCAGGGTTACTAATGGTGCATTTGCAGGTGGTGCGCCATTAGTAACCTGGGACCCCAATAAGATATTTTGGACAGCCCCACACCTACTCACTCACTTTCCCCACTTCATTCCCTCCACCTCTTTCTCCAAGCTTTCATCTGCCTCCTCCTCCTCACCTCATTTCCACCATAGATTCATCAAAATTAAGTGGTGAAATTACCTTTTTTGATAGGTAAGTAAGGGGAAAGCTATCTTCATGATGTAGATCTACTTTTTTTCTCCCTAGCTCGCTCCAACAATGTGCACATGCACTTTTTGTGGCCTAGCTAGATCTATGTATGTTTGTGGTGTTGCGTGTGTTTGTGGTGTTGCATATATGTTTGTGTTTGCAGGTACCGGTATTTGAAATGTGATAGTTGCCAATATTTTGCCGGAATGTTGATTCGTTTCCGTTTCGGCGAGAATTTTGGCACTATGCATTCTTTTTGGTCCTATTTTTAGGGAAGGTCATGCCAAAAAATTTCTTGGTTCTAAAATATCATTTTGCTCTACCCCGCAGGCGACCATGGTCCGCATGATGACCGAAGGAATCATGAATAGGTTTTTGAGCTCCGCGAAGGCCGAGATGCTTCAAAATAAGGATACGGAGATAAGATGTCCGTGTCGAAGATGCAAGCTGAAGAGCCTTATTGCGGACCCGGATTCCGGGCAGGTGCGGGACCACCTGCTCTTGCGTGGTTTCATGGATGGCTATCGGTGGCAAGGTGATGAAGATGACTATGAAGTCGTCCATGGGGGACGGGCAAGAAATGAGGAAGGGCAACAAGACAAGCACCACCGCGGCGAGGGCGGGCGAGAAGACGAAGAATCTCCAGGACATGATCTCGACGGTGATGCTGTACACAGTCATCATGTAGAAGATGTCGTACATGATGATGAGGAAGATCAAGACGAAGGGCTTGATCATGAAGATGAAGATGCCGGAGCAGACGACAATGGAGGATGGGTGCAGGACCCTCATATTCAAGAGCTGCTTCTCAAGCAGACGGATAACGCAAGAGTTACCGCCCGAGAGAAAGCCAAGCTAGATCAACTGGAGATAGACGCGGTTACTCCATTGTATGAAGGATGCAGGCCCGAGGATACCCGCCTGAAAGTAACGCTCATGGCTCTGGAGATGAAGGTAAAACACAAAATGACTGACGCATGCTTCGATGAGAACATGTCATTCTGGCACGAACGTCTTCCCAAGGGGAACAAGTGCCCGACCAGTTTCGAGGAGGCGAAGAAAATTGTGTGTCCTCTGGATTTACCGCACGTGAAATACCATGTGTGCATGAACAATTGCACCATTTATCGGGACGAGCACGCGGAGTCTACCATATGTCCGGTGTGCGGCGTCACTCGATACAAGAAGAGGAAGAAAGCTCCTCGAAAATCGGTGTGGTGCTTTCTGATCACTCCTCGTCTGCAGCGGTATTTCGCGGACCCTAAGGTAGCAAAGCTCCTGCATTGGCACATGGATAGGAAGGAGAAGAAGCGGGAAGATGACGGAAATTATCCGGAGATAAATAAAAAGACAAGATGCTGAGTCACCCTAAGGATGCGAGCCAGTGGCAATCGTTGAACTTCGATTACCCAGAATTTGGGAAGGATCCAAGGAACATCGTGCTGGGTGCGAGCACCAATGGAGTCAATCCATTTGGCAGCCAGAGAAGCACACATAGCACGTGGCCTATGTTTGTGTGGATGTACAATCTTCCCCCTGGTTGTGCATGAAGAGGAAGTACATTCACATGAGTATGCTAATTGAAGGGCCGAAACAACCAGGGAACGACATGAATCTGTATCTGGGGCTGCTGAAAGAGGAGCTAGACACGCTGTGGAAAACGCCAGCCAGTACGTGGGACACCACAGAGAAAGAATATTTCCCTATGAGAGCCGCACTACTCACGACGGTGCACGACTATCTCGGTTACGGATATCTCGCGGGGCAGGTAGTCCACGGATTTTTTGGATGCGTAAGGTGCATGGATGACACAACGTATCGCCAGCTAGATAGAGATCCCGGATCTTCGAAAACCGTGTTCATGGGACATTGAAGGTGGCTTCGCGACGATGACCCGTGGAGGAAACGCAAGGATCTGTTCGATGGTGAAACCGAACCCCGAAAACGCCTGCGTACGAGGAGCGGCGAGGAAATAGATGAGCTGTTGAAAAATTGGAAAGATTTACCACTGTCGGGAAAGAAGCAAAAGGCGCCAGAGCCGGGAAAGAAGTGAAAGGCGCCAGAGCCGCTGCTGAAGGTATGGAAAACGAGGTCTGTTTTCTGGGACTTGCCATACTGTAAGATCCACCGTGTGCCTCACAGCCTTGATGCCATGCATATCACGAAGAACGTGTGCGAGAGTCTCCTTGGTACCCTGCTCAACCTGCCAGAGAGGACCAAAGGTGGGCCGAAAGCAAGGGCAGACTTGAAATCAATGGGCATCAGGCAGGAGCTTCACGCTAATGATGATGATGAGGATGATGATGAGGCGAAGCAGGACACAGAAACTCGTCGCAAAGGCAAAAAGGCCAAGAAGACCGGAAGTGACTACCCTCCCGCGTGCTTCACTGTAAGTCAGGAGGAGATCGAGCAGTTTTTCACCTGCCTCGTAGGAGTAAAACTTCCTTACGGTTACGCGGGGAAGATAAGCAGATACCTGGACCCAGCGAAGCAGTAGTTCAGCGGGATGAAGTCTCACGACTGTCACGTGCTGATGACGCAGATACTTCCAGTTGCAATCCGTGGGATCATGGACGCGCACGTCTGTGAAATGCTATTTGGCCTATGCAACTTTTTCGACGTCATCTCTCGGAAGTCGATTAGCGTGAGGCAACTCAAAAGGCTATAGGAAGAGATCGTGGTGATACTATGCGAGCTTGAGATGTACTTCCTGCCCGCATTCTTCGATGTTATGGTGCATATGCTGGTCCATATCGTGGAGGATATCATCCAACTCCGGCCGACGTTCCTGCATAGCATGATGCCGTTCGAAAGGATGAATGGTGTCATCAAAGGATACGTTCGCAACATGTCACGTCCAGAGGGAAGTATAGCCAGGGGCTTTCTGACCACAGAGTGCATCTCCTACTGCACGAATTATCTAGGCATCGAGAACCCCGTTGGTCTGCCCGTCAACAGGCACCTCGGCAGGCTCGCTGGATGGGGTCACCGTGAGGGTCGCCGCGAAATGCATGTCGACTTTGAGGGTCGACTCGCCGACTTTGAAAGAGCAAACCTAGTCGCCCTACAACACATAGACGTGGTCAATCCTTGGGTGGTAGAGCACAAAACCTTTATTGAGAAGACGTACAATGACCGAGGCCAACAGAGGATGGGCGGAGATATAATCAAAGAGCACAACTCATGTATCACGTGTTGGTTCAAGCAGAAGCTTCTGTCATACCCTTTACATGAGGATTCTTCCGCGGAAGAACAACTCATATTTGCCTTGTCACAGGGTGCCGAGCACAACCGGATGACCTATGAGGCGTACGATATCAACGGCTACACATTCTACACCGAGGACAAGGACATGAAGAGCGATGGTTATCAGAACTCCGGGGTAACGATGGAATCCTACACCGGTAATGATAAGGACAGATACTACGGAAGGATCGAGGAGATCTGGGAGCTGAGCTACGCTGGAGAGAAGGTCCCGATGTTCCGTGTCAGATGGGCCAAGAGCGTCCTAAAAGAAGACCGGTATTTCACCACCATGGTTATACCCGAAGCCAAATCCAAGACCGCGGGCGCAAACGTCACCGCGAAAAATGAGCCATGGGTACTGGCTTCCCAAGTGGACCAATGCTTCTTCATTACCGACCCGTCAAAGCCCAGTCGTGTTGTCGTGAGGAGAGGCAAAAGGAAGATCATCAAAATGGATGGAGTAGCCAATGAGCAAGACTTCGACAAGTACGGTGACCCGAAGATCGAACATGACGACGACGATGAAGTAACAGCACACATCACAAGAAGAAGTAGGACCACCCTACCTAAAGGACGTCTGTTCCACAGAAGAACTCCATTTGCGAAAAAGAAGGGCAAGAAGATTGTGAACAGATAGCTAGCTAAGATCGATTGTATTTAAATCGTAGTCTTCATTTCTCGATTGTATTTCATGGGCACTTTTTGATATCATGAATATTTTTAAATTTCACGGGCACTTTTTGAATTCATGAGGACAATCGATCTCGATCCCCCTCCACCGCCGCCGACGAGCACCCGGCCCCCCGCACCCTCCCCCACTCCACCGCCGCCGACGACCCACCACTCCCTCGGCCCGCTCCACCGCCGCCGCCAACACCCCGCACCCTCCCCCACTTTTTGATGATATTTTTAAATAACAAATTTGATGATATTTTCAAATAACAAATTTGATGATATTTAAAAAAATTGATGATATTTGATGATATCTTCTGTTCTAGTCCTCATGAAAATAACAAATTTGATAAAAAACAAATTATTAGATGCAACAAGAAATAATGAAAAAAAGAAGTTACTAATGGCGCACCAGAGGAGGGTGCGCCATTGCTATCAGAAAAAAAAAGTTACTAATGGCGCACCAGAGGGGGGTGCGCCATTGCTATCACAAAAAAAAACTACTAATGGCGCACGAGAGGAGGGTGCGCCATTACTAACAATCCCCCCTCTAGCTGGATACCTCTTCGCTCGATCCCCCCTTCCCTCTCCCTCGACAGATCCCCCTTCCCTCCCCCGCCACACCCGCTCCAATGACCCCCGACCCGCTCCGACGACCCCCGCGCCCGCTCCACACCCTCTCCGGCTCCCCCGCGCTCGTTCCGACGACCCCCGCGCCCGCTCCACACCCTAGCACCTCCCCACTTCCCCTCCCCTCGCGCTACTTCACCCGACTAGGTCGTCCCCGTCACCGCATCGTCCCTGCGACCACCGTTGTCCCTGCACCCCACCAAGGAGTCCAGGAGCTCTGCAGTGTTATTCTACGTCATCTAGGGCCAGCCGTTCGAGCTCGATGACTCTGCATCGTGCGGATCAAGGTCTTCTTCCACCTCCAGCCACCGCGGCCTCACTGTCGATCCGCGTCACCTCGTCAACCCCGGCCCCGCACGAGCTCGACATCATCTTCCTCTCGGTGAGCTGCACCGGTTCCCCCCCCCCTTGATTTCATCTTCCTCTCTGTCAGTGTAGCTAGCTGTTATCCAAGTCACCACAGGGCCGGCCTTGTTTGTTTAGGAGCAGATTTATACTTCTTCTGGAAAAGAAACCTGAACAAAAATGATATGTGCTTAATAGAAAAATTATATATGGCAGTTGGTTAAAACTCAATTTCATGACACATTATAGGAGATTTGTTTGCTTTTGTGTGAAACATACTAGTATGTAACTATGTGCTCATGTTAATTGCTTAGTTTATGAAAGGGTAATTATGTAACAAAGTAACTGTGGCACACATAGGTAAACAGGAAATAGCATCACACTTGAGCTAGTAAAATTTGAGAAAACTCCTAGGACATCAATGACACAGAACCACAACTGCAGCAAGCAAAGACATATCTGGTGCCTCATAACAGCTAGCAACTCATATCTGTCTTTATTATTCTGCAAATTCAGTTTCTACATTCCTTTTTTCCAGACAAATGATTTGAAGCGATGATGATCCCAATGGCATATTATTAGTGGCTATTTGGCTATCAGAAAAGCAAGGGACACTAAGAACGATCTACATATTGTTTGCTGAGTTTTGGAGAACATACTGTATTCACTCTAAGAAATAATTATGGAAACATCACTCATTTTTTTCATGGCCTAGCAAGCATGTAGGAGTTCTCACTTGTTTTAAAAAAACCGCATATAGCTCTCACTTAATCCAGTAGCTCCATGGAACTATTAGGCATTTGTTCGTTATTGGTTGCAATTTTTTGGTCTGTGAGTGGACATAACAGTACACTGCGCTGTCCATGTAGTGAGATGAAGATGTTTGGTCAGAGAACAATGCTATAGTGATCAATGCACATGACACATGTATCATGTATCAGTAGAGTAATTTGTACAGTCACACCAACTGCTTCACTAAATGAACACATGCTTTGCTTGTGTGTTCCTGCTGCTTGACTAGTTGAACACCTGCTGTTACTACTGTGGGACAATGTTCCTTCTTTTCTTCCTGATGTTGCTATTTCCATTGAAGTACTCACATGTGTTCTAGATGAGCTGCTGCTAGTTAGTTCCCCTTAGAATACATTGTAGATTGCATAGCATAACTCCAGAATTTTGTCATTGCACACCTGCTGCTAGTTAGTTCTGTAGATACTTAAAACACATATCACTTGTCAGGTTTCGTTCGGTATATTAAATCCTATGAAATTATCAAAGTGGGCTGTACTATGTTGGATAGAATTTTACGTTTGGACTTGGGTGAATGTAACCAGACTTATACTCTCAGATTTTTTCATAGTTGATGGTGTGAGGACTTATAATGTGATAAAGTATATATGGTGTGAGGACTTATAATTTTTGTTGGGTGACCTATTAGATCTGGAATGGAAGCTCACATAAGTTGAGCTGATTTTTGTCCATATGCAAGAAGATGACCATATGGTCTGTGGCCTTTTCATCCATATGAAAGTAGAGGCACATTGTGGTGCTGAATTTTCTGCTCTGATTGTTGCTCAAAGAAATTTAGCAAAAAATGGGGTCCTGGGAGACGCCACTACTACTTGAGGCCCTTGAGAGGCCCTTCGTGTCGTGATGATTTTGTAGGTACCCCGAGAGGCCCTTGAGTTTGCCTGAATGTTGATTAACTTCCATTCTGGCAAATTCGGGTACTCCATATGTCATATTTTCGGCGAAGGTCATGCTGAAATTTTCCGTGAATTTTAGCATGACTTTGCTAAAAATCGGACATATGAGGTACTTGCTACTAATGCATGGGCCGGGGTATCTTAGTACTTAATTAAGTAGGATCAACTGCCCCTTTATTCTTGCTGCATTAAACCATAGGTGGCAATAGAGCCAAGTGATTAGGCCCAACTTAGAAATTCTCCTCAGCATCGATAAACCCTAGATGATAAACCCAACATAGGTGGCAATAGAGCCAACTGATTAGTGCCAAGTGATTAGGCCCAACCTAGGGTGCCTTGGCATCGATAAACCCTAAATGATGAAAACTTAGCATTTAGGGTGCCTTGGCGTCGACAAACCCTAAATGATGAAACCTTGGCTTTTAGAGTGCCTCGGTGTCGATGAGTACCTAAATGATGTGCGCTTAGGCTTTTAGGGTGCCTCGGCGTCGACAAACCCTAAATGATAAAAGCTTAGCTTTTAGGATGCCTCGGTGTCGACAAACCCTAAATGATGAGACCATGATCTTGTTCCTTGACAATAACCAACTTTTTGACCAAACTTTTTTCCTATTTAGAGCGAAACATGGCCCACAACAATGAGGCCGGCGGTTCGGGCGGCAAGCAATTCTGGGAGCTGTCCCAGGAGTTGGAGGAAGAACCTCACCGCTATGAGGATGCCGCGGAAGACACCGATCCTGACTACACAACCCCTAGTGGCGTCGGGGATGACACCACTGATGATGGCGCCGCGGATGCCACCACTGATGATGGCGGCGCACGCACAGATGGCAGCCAACCGAAGAGGCAACGGAAGGACCGGCGCCCGAACGTGCTCGGCACCGTCAGGGAGGAATTTACTGAAGTGAACTCCGACGGGCATCCGACGGCGCCCAAACACGTAGTCAAGGGGTACTCGATTCAGCTCGGGTGCATTCTCTGGAGCACCGCCTCGATCAACACCGAGAACCTAAGGCATAAGGACCGAGGGAATTTGCGCAGCCTCCTCTTCACGAAGCTGCATGAACGATACAAGTTCCCCGCTGAGTTCGCAAACACACGCCTCTCGGGTAATAAAGTGAACGGTGCCGCCCTCACGACGATGAGCACGGCCCTGTCTACTTGGAAAAGCACGGTGAAGGCAATGATTGACAAAGGTGATAGTTATGAGAAGATCAAGGCGAAATATCCTTTGATGAGCGAAGATGACTACAAGGAGTTCAAGATCAAGTGCGAGAGCCCCGCAACCTCCGAATCAAGTCAGTGGGGGAAAGAAATGCGGCAGTTGAACATAGGGGTCCACCAACTCGGTCCCGGCGGTTACAGAGTGGCGGAGCCTGTATGGGACAAGGAGGACGCGGAGCGTGCCGAGCAAGGCCTACCGCCCCGCTTCGAGAAATACAGTGACAAGCAGACCAGGAACTTTCTCAGGGCCCGGTACAAGGAGGACCCGGTAACAAAGGAGCTTACCACGGATCCGAAGACCAAGGAGCTTGAGCTTGTTCTGGTAAGGAATACACCCCGCGTAATTAGCTCCATATGGTTGCATTCTAATTAATCCCCAATATTTCTAAATGGTTCACGTTCCTTCCGCAGGACAAAGAAAGCAGTAGCGCGGGGTCGTCTCAGAGCTCCCCTTTCGACACCCCTTTGAATAGGGCATTGAACGTAATGAAAAACAGGGATAAGCTCAATAAGCCGACGTCAGCTGGTCGTGTGGCCGGCAAAGGCTTGTCCACAAAATGGTCGTCATACTATGGCGCTGGTGGGCGAAAGGAGAAAAAGACCAGCTCGGAAAGCTAGTCGCGCGAGGTTGAAGCACTCAAGGCGCAAGTGGCGCGGATTCCGGAGATGGTCCAAGAGCAAGTGCAACAACAACTGGGATCGACGCTTACCGGCATTATGCCTACCTTGATTCATGGGATAACGACGTGGATTGCGGGTGGCCAACAGGGGCCGCCCCCGATTCCCAGCTTCACGGCCAGCAACTCACACAATGTGTAGGCGGCACCATTGGTGTCTCCAGCGGCGGCGGTATTGGTGTCTACGGCGGCGGCGCCATTGGTGTCTCCGGTGGCGACGGTATTGGTTTCTCCAACGCCGGCATTGGAGCTTAATGCACCCGGGTGTAGGCCGGCCGGCACCTCGCCAGGAAGCGGCCCCTGCGTCAGTTGCACGCCCGCCGTTGGCGGTGCCTCGACATTAGCCGAGCTCGACGGCATCATGGTAACTAAGCCTCTTGGCCGAGGACTTCATCTGCTTGCCTTTGACTGGGCATCCCTGACGCCCTACATGTTTTCGCAGGGCGCCGCCAACGTTCCTTGCACTCTCCTGCACTTCGTGGGCGGCGAGTTGGTCGATGTTGCCAAGGGCAGAATCGTTCAACCGGGCAACCCCGTGTTCCACGGTAATCCGATGCCACCCACAATGTATAGGGTTGAGGTGGTTCGAGTGCTGCCAGGCTGCGACGAGCTGTTACCTCCGATTCGACCCGCTGGGGCCGACGAAGAAGATGAGGTGACCCTCAGCGCCTGCGTAAGCTGGCCCCTGCTTTTCCGAACAGCCAGATTCATTTGGGGGCGGGGGACACCACCCCATAGACAAGACCGCCAGTCGTGCCGGCGCCAAGCCATGGCAAGAACGCCGCAACGCTACCGGACATGCCGGACATCCCTATGGCACATGATCTGGACGTGCATATGGCACAGGATCCGTACGACAACGACAACGACGATGGTACATTTACCAACGTCGATAAGTACTTTGCCGAACATGGGTACGGTGACGAGTTCTGCAGGCCTCCTTCTCAAGAACCCAAACAAGACGACCGCGATCTAGCTGGTACGGCGGAGAAACCCAATTGCAACAGGCGTCGTCTGGCGTTCAGTTCTCAGGAGACGCCTCCAGCTGCCGCCTTCACCGAGCCTCAGACATCGGAGGTGCCAAATATTATCAGCCCCAACCCGCTCAAGAAGGCGGTCTATGAGCAAAACTCGGTCCCATTACAGCAGATCAAGAAGAAGGGCCGGAAACGACCGACTAAAAAGGCCGCCGGTGCAAGCCAGCCATCACCGAGTACGATCCGTGCTCAGGATGGGCCACCTTCAACTAAGGATATCTCGAGGAGGGTGCATGTGGCGGGTAGGGCGATTCTACCGACAAATATGCTCAGTGCTGCAACCGGTGCTATGCGGAGTCTGCACGACAGTGTTCTTTCTTTGGAGAAGCGGCATCTCAAAGAGAATGATGTGGCATACGCGGTTTTCGTGGCCAAGGTGCCAAAGGGCAAGGGCTTTATGGATGGCGCCATCGGGGGTATGATCGTCCTGCGGTTTGATGACATCTTTGCTATGTTCAACCTTCATCCGCTGCACTACACCTTCGTTCGGCTGTTTTCGCTGAGTATGGAGATGCGGATCATTAGAGACAAGACCCCGGACATCGTGATCGTCGACCCCTTCTACATGGGTGCCAAGCTCTTGAGCAGCGCTGGGGACCGCCAAGTCACGAGTTCACACCTCGAAGACGTCATTCTGGCAAACCCAGATAAGGATAACTTCCTTGTGCCTTACTTTCCCAAGTAAGTCATCCCTTAACCGCCCCGTAACATATGATTTCTTAGATTTCGATCGTTCTTTTTTTTCTAACATTCCGTGTTCTGTGCAGTGACACACATTGCACACTCATCCTCTTAAGCCCGAAATATTCCATGGCCACGTATTTCGACCCGAACCGTAACTCCAAGATAGACTACACAAATATCAAGAAAGTTCTTGATGATGTTCTCCCTGGCTACGCCAAATCTGGAGGCACCTTCATCAGGGCAGTTCGTAAGTACGGCAAGCACGTGTTCGCCCACAATACGATGTTCTGCTGCGTCAAGCAGCCGCCTGGCGGTCAGAAGGATGCCTACTATGCCCTCCATCACATGCGGGCGATCGTAAGGGACCATCATCACCTTCTGCTACCAAATAATCTCAAAGATTGGGCCGCGAGCTTGTCGGCAATCCAGGACGCGGACATCAGACAAGAATTCTTTCGCATCCAGTCGGAGTTTGCGAACATCATCCATCAAGATGTCCTTCATACCTCGGGGCAGTTCTTCCTCAGATATCAACCGTCCAACATTGAGATAGACGGAATGCTACAAATGCAGGCTGACAACGCCCGCGATTTCATGACCATCACGACAGACGGCGGCTTCATCCACGCTCCTGTCCATGAGTCGAGTCGAAAGTAGTGATGTGTAGTTCTGAAACATTGATTGGCTCATGTTGTAATTAAACTTTAATGAATTGTATGTCTCTTTGGTTTGGACAGTCGTTCAACTTAGATGTAATCGATGCTATTTATTAGTAGGACCATGAATCGTGCTATTAATGTCTTGCTTTTCTCTTCCGATCCTTTTGTTGCATACTTATATATTGCTTATGTATGTATTGTCTGTTGTTTGGCTTGTGCATAGAGATGCCGTCGTATGTCGTGTACAAGGGTAAGGTTCCCGGAGTCTACGACGACTGGGAGGAGTGTCGGAGACAGGTTCACCGTTTCAGCGGTAACAGTTACAAAGGGTACACCACTAGGGCGGAGGCCGAATCTAGATACGCCCGCTATCTAGCGGGAGAGAGGAGGGAGCGTTGGAGGAACCGGATGAAGACCAGTTTGATCGCGATGATGCTCATCGTGATGACCGCAGCTCTCTTCTATGTGATGGTAGTTTAGATGATTGATATCGACTTGTAATGTGAAGACAAACTCGATACTCGCGGTCCCGAGACTTGTAATGTTTTATCTTTGTTCGGTCTTTTGAATTCGGAGACTAATATGATGAATTGTATTCGGAGACTAATCTTCTATTGTATTCGATGAATCTGCTGTTGCTGTGTGCTACTGTCTATATTCTGTCAACTAATATATTTTGTAACCTGTACAAAAATCAGAAAAGTAAAAAAAACAAATATTCATACTAATGGCGCATCACCACAAGGTGCGCCATTAGTATGCCAAAGGATACTAATGGCACATCAAGACAGAGTGCGCCATTAGTATGCCAAGTATACTAATGGCGCATCTATCCGCAGTGCGCCATTAGTGTGCCAAAGGACATGGTTAAATATGGCCCCTGGGAGGCACACTAATGGCGCATGGTGTTCTATACTAATGGCGCACTGGATGGTGCGCCATTAGTATACCAGATACTAATGGCGCACCAGTGGTGCGCCATTAGTAAAAAATACTAGTGGCGTGCTACTAATGGCGCACCAGTGATGCGCCATTAGTAGGCAAAACTGGTGCGCCATTAGTAGGCCTTTTCCTAGTAGTGCCATTGGTCATACAAACCGTACATAGTTTAGTACAAGCCCAGGCTAGAGTACAACTATGGTGAAAAACATTACATCTCATCGGAGGCATTCCAAGCTCCTATAAATTATTTTTCTACACCTCCGGAGCGTGATACACACCAAGTCGTATCCCACTGTCACGCAGGACTGTGGAGAACACAACTATTACAGTACTAGTGAAACTACTACTAGCTCAGACGGCTTCGTAGTAATCCTCGTAAAAGTCACCACTAAAGCCTGGAAGTGGAACAGACGGTCCTGCGAAGCCTGCGGACCATAGGGACTCGGATGTGGCCTTGGTCCCACAAAAGGTGGCAGACGGGGACCACGAGGAGGGGTGATGCCTCCTACATCACGCCACTCCATACAATCTGGCAATCCAGACCGCACAGGGTACATGTCCCTCATCTCCATGTATCTTGCCTGCACAGCAGGTGCAAACCGAGTCAAAGTGGTCCAGTGATCAGAACGAGTGTTGAAAAGCTCCATACGCTAGGCCCGATTTTCGCGGTCCTTATCCTCGAGCATCTTGGCAGTGGTGCAGAGTAGTGACTCCTCATGTGTAGAGTCATAGTACAAAGCCTGATAGTACCCCTGTGCTCCAGGGAGTGAGGCTGGCATGTAGCAAAAATCGGTGTTCTGAAGCAAGGAAGTCCTGGCACGAATGATAGTCATCATTAAGTAAGCTGCATCCTGCACAGACATCTCAATAGTAACCCCAAGCCGATAAGAGTAGTGGAGGGGTTCAGTGGCTCTAGGATAAGAGGGATATATCCTGACGGTACAAAGGTACTGGCTCTGGTTGAAGTCTCAGAACTGCTCCTCGACGGTATATTCCGGATACCATCGATAGCCTGTCTCGACCATCACTCGAACCAACATGGCCGTGTGACCGGGTACATCGGGGCACCGGGTCAGAAGAACCACTTGGTTTTGGGAATGGGTGGCCATCTGAAAGCACAGAATAATGCAAAGGCATTAGAATTTTCTAGGAGAAATCGGACAGCATAACGGCTGTAAATGCTCAGAAAACGATTTGAGACATTCACAACAGTTTGCAAAACCACTCAACAACATCATATCAAGGTTCGGGTTCAACTGACAACATACTAAAAGTAGTAGAAACTGTATTGAGGCTTGTAACAACAATCCTATAAGCTACTACGGATTAGTAACACGTGAACCTGATAGAGAGGAGAGAGCCTAGTCCTTAACCCACGTAGAAAGAGAAGAGAATGACTCAGATCAGAGGGCATAAGGTAAAGGAGTAAAAGAGCCTTACGTTCCCTCCCATAATCAATTCCCCTACATCTATACCTATACTAATTAGTCACTTCCAAGAAATTACCACGTTAATTAGATTTTATGGGCCGTTAATCCGGTGGGACCGAATTATAACGGTGTAGATCGACTCAGGGAAAAAAACTCACGTATATCTCCAATGACCCAATGAACTCAGAGAAAAAAAAACTCATGGACATATGTTTCTCCCTTGACCCAACTCTCTCTATCTCTCACGTGTCTCTCTAATGATAAAAAAATCACGTAGGTCTCTCCCGTGTCCCAAGTCCCTCAATCTGTCGCGTATGTGTAACAAACTCTATTTCCCGTGGCACAACTACCTAAATCTATCACCGAATCTCTCACATATATCTCTAACAAACCCTCAAATCAGCCCTACAAAAGGGTAAAAAAAACTGCCATATCCCTAATCCTACGAAAAGAAAAAAAATTCTCCTAATGTCACCTACGCCTCCGCACGATCCTCCCGCGCTAACAAGATATTAGCACCGGCATGCCACCGGCCGTCCTCTCGCTGCTCTTGCTAACGAGTTTCAGGTGAGTGGCACAAGTCCAATATGAAATACTCCTCGGCTGCAGTCTCACACAGGCGAGAACACATGCACATGGAAAGCCATGCGCCTGACCTCCATGTTAACCCCTGATCTCCATGTTATGCCCAGCCATGACTCAAAATTGAAAGAGAAAAGATTCATTTGTTGTACTTCATGCAGTCGTCGGTGTGGGAGGCCGTCATGCTGTTGTGGAGGGCTCCAAGCGTACTGCTGCAGTATTTATACGACTACCCTCCCTGGTGCATCCCGTACAGCCGTACTTGCCTCCATGTGTAAGAAACTAAAGGTAATTGAATTAGATGCATTTGTTCTACTATTTACTTCAATTAATCGCTTCCTTAAGCACACATATGGCTGCTGTGTGGTGATGAATTTAGTATTTACGAAAAGCATATCATGCGTATGTCCACAATGACCTCCCTGCAATATGCTGACTGGACCATTGACTGAGCCGTCGGACAGGGCAGCGCGCAGCTCTACATGCTGGATGAAGGGACGGCCATATTTTGTCGCCTGCGCGCATTGCCAGGCGAACAAGTTCAGATCGATCCTCCCTGTATCGCCATCTTTGCCAAATCCTTTTCCACGATGATATCCGCCGCTCGATCCAGACACAACTCACGTCCACATGATACTCACACCGCACCCAGCAATCAATCCTATGGCATTGGCCGTCCTGGCGCTCTTATTGTCGATTGGTTGCTTTCCAACTTAGCACTTGATTGATGTTCTAGACAGATATGCAAGTGACAAAAGTTTACTTGATGGATCCTCTCAAAGCGATGGAACATCTGTTGGTGCAAGTAGACTACACGTCAGATGCCAGTCTCGCACGCAGTACGGACATACGGTGTACTGCCCTCTGTGGATTACGTCCTGTTGAGATACAGGTATGTGAGCTAAAAAAATCAATTGATCTCGGCAAGATGTGCAAGTGCACAAAGATGGCTTGATCTATTTTCCACGGCTGCAGGCACACACACACATGAGAACAGCTGAGAGGTATCTAATCAATTGGTATACACAGTGGTACATGCTTAGCTAGTTGTTCATATTTAGCTACTAATCATACTGACACTGTAACCGGCCGTCTCTAATCAATTGGTATATACAGTGGTAGATGCCTTTCTCTTAATGAAATGAAATCAATGCTGGCTCTTTTCCTTCAAAAGAAACAGTGGTGCATGCACGCTGAGGTATCTGATTAATTCGTGTCCATATTGATATTACGTAACTGTATCTATAATGTATGCGTAGATTGATAAATAACCATTGCTCTTAGTATTAAGCCTGTATTCATGTGTTGTTGATACATAACCATTACTCTTAGTGCTAAGCCTGTATTCATGTGTGTGTACTATGTCCACCCAGAAGGTATAAATTCGCCATGTCGTTCTGAGGTGGATTCTCCCATCCGCAAGAACGGACCAGCAAAAATCTCAATCGACCATACTTATAGTGAGAACCAGTACTATTATGTCCTGAAAATAGACTTTTGTAACTTCTTATGCTTTTCAACACATGAATATAATAAAGCTTATGATATGAAGTCCAATATGAAATCCTCCTCGGTTGCAGGCACACACAAGCGAGAACACAAGCACATGGAAAGCCATGCCCCTGATCTCCATGTTATGCCCAGCCATGGCTCAGATTGAAAGAGGAAAGATTCATTTGTTGTACTAGATGCAATCGTCAGTGTGGGAGGCCGTCATACTGTTGTGGAGGGCTTCAAGGTTAGGTTCAATGTAATCAAGGAAGAATGAGTGCTGCCAAGAGCTTCAGCGAGATTGATGCATTGCCTTGCATGTGGTTTTCCACTAATTTCTCCTCTTTAAGAACAATATATGTTGATACGATTTCTTTTGTATTTCTTTTTGATCCTACAAAAAGGAGCCTGCAAATCGGTTCCTTAGATATTATACTGAGTCAGTGTTAGGTAATAGTTCAAATATTTGTATTCTACTTTCACAGAAAATAATGAGAAAATCAATGCCAAAGGACGTTTCAAATGCGGCAGCTGCGGTGTTGAAAATAATGAGAAAGTAATCGGGTATGCTCCCATGTGGCACCACGTCATGAAACTTTTCAGGGATGCATTCTAAGCAAATATTTTAAAAAGAAATTCTAGCTATCTTTCAGTAGAGGGCTCTTGCTTGGTTCTGGCAGGAACGATCTGATTGGTGTCATACAATGTGCAAGTGTACATATTGTACACATTTTTCTCTTTAATTTAGTAACTTTTGCGTTACGCAGGAATGAGTTGTTGAATGTGTTCTTATGATTCTTGCAATAGTGGAATAAATATTCATAATTCTTACATGCGCGCCCATGTAAAGATTTATTATTCAGCCTTTAGGTGTACATTGAATTATTTGTGTGTGCATTCTAAAATAATTGTTATTATATGCCTTTTTACCTACCGTTTTATGGCTTATATTTCTAAAGGGTATTACACAGAAGATTCCCTAATTTAGTTTCTCAAAATCATATTTAACTAAGTGTTGTTTTTTTCAGGTGAATACATATCTTTGGAGGATTCTCGATCAAGAAGCGAGGTTGCTCGACTGATTTCTTACGTAAGCATAACCATGCAAAATTAGTGTAAGTTGTTTAAATTTAAAAATAGTACAGATTTAATTCTTGTTTCATTATTCTGATGCTTAAGAAAGTTAGACTATTAGTACACAAAACTTTATTTCTAATGTGGCATGTGTAATCTTTTCCTTTTGTTTTGAAATAGTTATGTGCGGTAATTCATTCTGAAAGATAAGAGCAGGCTTATCTGCCATTATAGAGGGCATCCAACTTAAAATAAATTGTTTAAATGTGAGATTACATTTTAAATTCATTATGAAAAACATGAACAAACCGGTATCAATGAGTCTACTACAGTGTTATTCGAGTAAATAGTTTTATGGCACTATCAATGATTCTACTGCAGTGCTATTCCACCACAGGAGTGAGAGGGTGATGATTTCTTACTTCTATTACTGAACATGTAATGTGGCTTTGCTAAATGTTTACATTGTTCGGTATGTGCGATGTGTGTGCAAGGCATCGACTAATATAGTAGCATCATTGAAAATAGCTCCGAGACACAAGCTAGGCATGGTATATTGAACTTGAAAAGTGATCCATGACAGATGGCGTAGGGACTCTGCTCTTGGCCTCTTAGTTGACACAGAGAACGCATGTGTAATAAGGAAGTACATGCCGAAACCAGTATGCACAAGGCCTTCAACCTTGATGTATACATGTGAATACATTGTTGTGACTTGGAAAAGTTCATGCTTGCTTCCGAATATTTTGTCATATGGTGGTCTTCTTAAAACCACAATCTCATTATTCCTTTTCATGGGAGCTTAACTAACCAACGAATTTCTGATTTGCTGCTTTCAATTCTCAGATATTTTTTTCACTGAATATTTAATCAAATGCAAAGGATTCGCATGTCATACTTTTGTATTATAATTGATCACTTCGAACGAGATTTAATTTAGACATCGCCGTGCCCATCAGGTGTTCTTATAAAGCAATGCCGCTGTGCTGTATACAAACAAAAGTTAGATGTCTCTTGATGTTGGCAACAAAGTTACTTGCAGGTTACCAATTTATAAGTTTGGAAGGTAAATATGTGAGATTTGACATTATGAACCCTTATTGTTGTTGCCACATAGGTTATATTACAAGTGTTCACCTTGATTTGTTTTGTTCCTTTTCCCTATTTTAAAACTTCTATCATTTTATTTCTGTGTGGAAATTTTATGTGAACCAACAACATGTGATATGCTTTGATTGTTGCTTTCATTTGGCATGCTATATTTGAGAGGAAAATAGTGTGTAGCACATTTGATGCAAAACATTAGATAAAATTTTGATGTAGTTCATAAATGCATCAGCAATAACTGAATCACACAATATGGTTGATTAGCGCTGCATTATTTGTCCTGAAAAATAGGGCATTTTAGAAACAAGCATAGTCCTAAACATGTGTATTTGACCATTATTTGGTGCATACAATTATTAGTTAAAACTATTTTCGTGAAAATTTAAATGGTAGGTAAAAAGTTAAAGAACACATGTGCATAAACTGACACACTAAGTTTGGTACACAACCGAAATATGATCAAGAAATCTGCGGTTGTTTTCTTGACATGTATAGAACATAACACATACATAGACAACCTAACTCGGAACTACTTTGATGGTAATAACTATAAATATATTTTCTTAATATTTAAACCAAATAGGCATTTATTACACTAGCCCGTGCAACTGCACGGGCTGACGTCTAGTATAACTAAAGCATTTCTAGACTCGACATCGACCACTTTGGCTCAACGAACCTACAAGCAGTCCGGCTCTGATGCCAACGCTGTCAGTACCCCGATTCCAAGTCACATCGATCTAGCTGGTAACACCTGACATCACTTTGCGTCCTCACGCATGGTATCCCCACGGGTGTCGCCTTACCATGGCCCGGGAATGTTTGCGCCTTTTGGCTCACGTATATGATAGTGTCGCTAGCATCCATATGACAGAGAACCCGGGCCGACATGGCTAGTCGTGAACCCAAAGCGGCACAGACCTATGGGGACAGGCATACATGAATCACATCGAGCATGTCGGTCAACAGCGTGTGAATCCAGGCTGTAGCACTGGGCTAACAGGACTCTGGGGAACCCGGGCTGTAGCAGGCTAGGCAGGACTCCGGAAGTCACCACGTGACATTTCCCCGAAGGGACAAACATAGGAACGAAGTGAAACACATGCCGGCCAGTCAAGTGTCCTGAGCAGTAGTGCTGGGCTAGCAGGACTCCAGTGAATCGGGCTGTAGCGGACTACTATGGCTCAAGGTGCACTAGACTACATTTCCCCATAAGAGAGGCTGCCAAGGATAAACAAATAATATGCTCGATATGTGTAAATAGAACATGTCATCACAACAAAACTCTACAACTCCAGTACTTTATTTAAAGGCTCCGGAGAGCCATACATAACATGTTGATACAGGTAGGGGTCACAAGACCCGACACTCAAGTCATACAAGCATACAAGCACATGCGGAAGCAAATAAGTCTGAGTACAGACTCTAGCAAGAAAGAAGGCTTGTCGAAGCCTGTCTATCTACATAGGGCCCTCCATGGCCAGGATCACCACCTAGGTGGCAAGTTACTCATCGATGTTGAGGTCTACGTAAAACCCATCGGAGGGGGCGGTGTTGTCGTCTGAAAACAGTAATTAAAGCAACATGAGTACAAAGGTACTCAGCAAGTCTTACAATAGATCCTACTATACATGCTTATTCTCAAGAAGGTGGTGGAGTTTAATGCAGCAAGCCAACTTTGACTCTTGGCTAAGCTATCCTACGAGACACCACTGTAAAATGGTTTTCGCACATGAGTCCACTAATCCCCAACACAATACTCCACCGGGGATCCTCCCTCATCATCCTACGAGAGGGCCATCCTCGGTACTCACACTTATCTTGAGTCTTTTAGTAGTAACCATTAACTTGTCTATGAACTGTATAGGCAACCAAGTAGTCCTTTACCGCGGACGTGGCTATTCGAATAGATGATGTTAACCCTGCAAGGGTGTACTTCTTCATACACGCTCTCACCACTTATCGTCGTTTACACGTCATGTACTCGGCAACCTTCAAGCGGAAGCCCAACGAGGGTGTCGGCCACGGCCAACCTAAACACTCAAGTCTCTAGTCTAGGTTTATCGCCTATCCAGGGTCCATCCGCAAGGAGTCCAGCCGAGGTTTCCACATACGGCCCCGAACGATGTGAACATGTTTCCCGAGACACCTAACGGGTGACTTGGTACACCGTGCCACGGTGTATCTACCGCATCATAGCCCACCCCTAGGGTCAGCGCTACGCACGGCCGCCAACACATAACCTACAAACACCAGAAACTAATTGCAACTCCTGGACAGAGTACTAGGGTGATTAAGAAGCCGAGAGGGTCCATTGGGTTCGGGCCCAATGTATGGTAGTAACTGATTCTTGAATCACACATACAGATCTCAGTTCTTAGGGACGGCCTCAATGAAACAACCCACCATGTACTCCTACATGGCCTCTCATCGATACCTTTACCAAGACAAGTTAAACACATCCCTCACATTACCTGTCAGGACCCCCATTCCAAGTCACATCGATCTAGCCGGTAACACCTCATATCACTTTGCGGCCTCACGCACCGTATTCCCACGGGTGTCGCCTTACCATGGACGGGACCGTTTGCGCCTTTTGGCTCACATATATGATAGTGTCGCCAGCATCCATATGACAGAGAACCCGGGCCGACACGGCTAGTCGTGAACCCAAAGCGGCACTAACCTATGGGGACAGGCATACATGAATCACATCGAGCATGTCGGTCAGCAGCGTGTGAATCCGGGCTGTAGCATTGGGCTAACAGGACTCCGGGAACCCAGGCTGTAGCAGGCTACGCAGGACTCCGAATGTCACCGCGTGACATTTCCCCAAAGGGACAGAAATAGGAACGAAGTGAAACACATGCCGGCCAGTCAGGTGTCCTGAGCAGTAGTGTTGGGCTAATAGGACTCCGGTGAACCGGGCTATAGCGGACTACTATGGCTCATGGAAGCACTAGACTACATTTCCCCATAAGAGAGGCTACCAAGGATAAAGAACTAGATTGTCGGATCCCACACATACCAAGAATTTCAATCATACACACAATATGCTCGATATGTGTAAATACAACATGGCATCACAACATAACTCTACGACTCAAGTATTTATTAGGCTCCGAGGAGCGAGATATTACAAACATGGGTCTCATGACCCAACAATCATATCATCAGTATCAGCAAATGGGGTGGTAGAGTTTGACTGCAGCAAGCCAGCTTTGACTCAGTGGCTGTCCTAAACTACGACTGCAAGCAACTCTTTTGAGGTGGCGCACACGAGTCCACATATTCACCATTCAATACACCACTATGGATCCGCTCCGGCCTCCCTACGAGAACGCCATCCATAGCACTCACGCTTATCTTGTGAGTTTTAGAGTATCCACTTTCACTTGTCTATGAACTATGCAAGGGGTCCAAGTTTCCATATCCGAGGAATCCGTCTATTCGAATAGATAATGATAACCCTGCAGGGGTGTACTTCTTCACACACGCTCCCACCACTTACCGTTGTTTACACGACATGTACTTGGCAACCTTCAAGCGGAAGCCCAACGAGGGTGTCGGCCACGGACTACCTAAACACTCAAGTCTCTAGTCCAGGTTTATCGCCTATCCAGGTTCCATCCATAGGGAGTCCGGCCTAGGTTTCCACATACGGCCCCGAACGATGTGTACAGGGTTCTGAGACACCAAACGGGCGCCCGGCATGCCCGGCCACGGTGTATCTACCGCAACATAGCCCACCCCTGGGGTCAGCGCTATGCACGGCCGCCAACACATATCCTATAAACACCAAAAACTAGTTGCAACTCCTGGACAGAGGACTAGGGTGATTAAGAAGCCGAGAGGGTCAATTAAGGATCCCAATGAGTGGTAGTAGCTGTTCATGGATCACAGACACAGAACTTAGTTCCTAAGAACGGCTGCAATGAGACAACCCACCATGTACTCCTACATGGCCTCTCACTGCTACCTTTACCAAATCATGTTCACACACTTAGCTCTCAATAGTAGGACATGTTCGCCACATTCCAACTCATTCCCGATGAATCAGACCTGACTCAACCCTAAGCAGTAGCAGGCATGACAAACAAGCATGAATGAGTAGGCACATCAGGGCTCAAACAACTCCTACTCATGCTAGTGGGTTTCATCTATTTACTGTGGCAATGACAGGTCATGCAGAGGAAAGGGGTTCAGCTACCGCAGCATGTAACAGTGGAATCATTTTTATCCTAATGCAATAAAAGAGAGCAGGAGCGAGAGAGTGGGATTGTATCGGAATGAACAAGGGGGTTTGCTTGCCTGGCACTTCTGAAGATATCATTGGGTCTTCATCAGTGTCAACGATCACAACGTCGGTACAACGTCTATCGAGAGGGGACAATCACCGGCAACAGAGAAGGAACACAATCAATGCAATGCGCAACATGATGCATGATAATGACATGGCAATATTTTGTTGATTGAGCTAATGCAACTATCAACACAATTAAATGAAATTGGTTTGAACCCAAAGTTCAAATTCAAACTCCACATGTGGTTATTTAAATACCATTCAATTGATTTGTCCTAAACAGTGGCCTTAAGTTGTTCTAACATGCATGAAAATGGTACAGATGGATTCCTTGAATTTTTCTGATAATTTTTCATATATAATTTATTTCATTTGGAGTTACGGTTGAATTTCTATGATTTTTAGAAGTTTTGGGCATTTTTTGAAAATAATAAATCATTTAAGATGTATCAAATTCCAGAAAGGAAATATTGCGTCAGCATTAGGTCATGCTGATGTCAGCTGGTCAACAAGACCGTCCAGGTCAAACCTGACAGGTGTGGCCCACTAGTCAGTGACACATAGTCAGCTACAGAGGCTGACATGTGGGACCCGGTCAAAGCTGACGTGGCTAAGTCAAAGTTGACAAGCGGGGCCCACTGAAATTAGTGCTAATCTAACAGAAAGTTAAACTAAATAGATTAGGCACTGGGCCCACATGTAAGTGGGTCAGGAGGTCAATTAGTGAGTGATTAGTGCTAACTAAGTGGCCACGTCGACAGTCGCCGGAGTCTCGCCGGCGGTGACCCCGAACCGCGACGGAGTTTGCTCGGAACTCCCAGAGGTGACGGATCGACGCGCCAGGGGCACCACAGGATAGCCCATGCCCGTGCGCATCTAGGGAGACCAACGGGAGGTGCGGGGGTGGCCGAAGTTCGCCGGAGTGGAACCCGCGGCGACTGCCAGAGTTCGGGGCTGGTGCAGGTTAGTGTTGCGATGTGCTAACGAGCGAGGCGAAGGTCTAGCGGGGCACTATGCGACGCGGGGAGCAAGTTGGACTCGCTGGGGTGACCATTTGGTTGCCGGAGATGCGCCGACAACGAGCTTTAGCGGCAGAGGCTACGGTCGTCAAGGGGGCGACGTCTACGGCTCGAAATCGAAGGGGAGGAAGGAGGGGATCCACGCAGGAGCTCACAGCGGTTCGTTCGGTGGCCTCAGTGAGCTCGGGGAAGCGTCGGAGCGGGCGCATGGTCGCCGGCGATCTCGATGGCCCGAGGTTGAAGAAGACGGCGGTGAGGGTGTCCGGCGGCATCCGGCGTCGCTTGGCTTGGCGAGGAGATCGAGAACGAGGTAGCGGAACTACTGGGCACGTCGAGGGGTCGAGGGGGAGGCTCTAGGTGCGGCAACAGTGAGCGGCGGCGGCGGCTGCATTCGGTGTGTGTGAGGGAGAGAGCCAGGGGAGAGGATGGGGACGAGAGAGAGCGAGAGAGAGTCGGGGGGGGGGCAGCATGGCGTCTCCAAGCAAGCAGCTGGACTCGCAGGGACGCTGCCAGCGCGAAGCAGGAGGTAGAGGCCTCCTGGCGCGCGCGTGCGTCTTCGCCTCTGCCTACTGGCAGAGGAAGATGACGAGCGACGAGGTAGGTGGGCTGGGCTGGTCAAGCTCGGCCGGCTACAGGTAAGTGGGCCAGGTAGGTTCCTTTCTCCTCTCTCTTTTATTAATTGTTTCTGTTTTCTATTTTCTGCAAGCGTTTTGTCTTTATTAAAAATGCTAGAGCATTTCCAAAAATCCTGAAAATATTTGTGGGCACTGTTGAAATTATTCCCAACAACCCTCAACTAGTTTTAGAATTATTAGAGCATTTAAAATATTTATAGGATTTAAAGGCCCCAATTCAATTACAATATGAGTTAATTCAAAAATCCAGAAATGACCTAGAAATATGTTTATCATTTTTGGCAGAGGTTTTTACCTTTATCAGAAATGATGAACATTTCCAAAGGGCATTTTGGGATCATTGAGAATATTTCATTGTGATCCTAGTTGGATTTCATTTGGTGCTAGGGTTTGAACATCCCCATTTCAAATTTAGGCAAAATTTAAACATGATGCACACATGAAACTAGCCTAGTGAAATGCCAGAAGCTAGGGATGTGACAACTCACCCCCACTATACAAGAATCTCGTCCCGAGATTCAGGACGTGAGGTGAGAAGACAAAGGGGAAGCAAGGCTTAACACAATCTTCATGATCCAGGTTGCACCTCATAAGGTTGTTGATTCGATCACCATCATTGTCTCGTTGTCTTGCCCCGAGAACTCCATCCAACATGATAACGGGAAGAAAAGAAACTCTCGAAGAATCGATCATCTCGAAGATCGAGCAACCGACGATCAATCCACGGAATGATACGTAGCGACATCTGTCGAGATGAGACAGGATACACACGTCAAGAATGATGGAAATGAGCATATGACAAGGTTTAAATAAGTAGCAGAATTCCCACTCCTAGGAGGGTGGTGAACGATGCCAACGTAGCGAGGAGTTGTGTTGCCATGATACCACAACGAGACACCTTAAGGAAGGTGACTCGAAGAACTATTCCCTTAAGTGGCCAAAAAAATTACTTTTGATCCATAGATCATTGGAACTCTTCATACCAGCTTAAGGCAATCGCGAACGATCATTCAAGGAGGTTCGAAAGAATGGCATACCCATACTAGAATGGACGATGTGGACTACCTTGTTGAAGACAACGCAATGGATGATTTTGCTTGCGCGTGCTCTCAAGAACTTGAGCATTTCCATATTCATCAAGGTTCTACCAACATCCGCGTCGAGGATCCTGGCAACACATCTTACTACCTTGACGAATAGTGATGGACAATGCAGATGTATAGAAAGACACCCCTTTCTCAGATATCACCTTAGCGAGGCCAAGGGAACGAAATCTGCATGATCGACCGAGAGACATTTAGCACTCCGCTTCTAATGTTCTCCTTGATGTGCTAGCATAATCCATTCATAGATATGGTTTGATATCTAGAACATCAAGTAAAACGTCAGACTTCGGAAGCCCAAGAATCCATAAGGAATAACAACGGAGGCAGATCTTGCGAGATCCTTATGGGGAGGTGACCAACTTCTTCAACCAAGATACTACAATAATAGGCCTTCCGGCTAGGTGTGTTGGCCATGACATCCATGTTACCGGTTATAGAGAGACCAACATTATAGTTCTTGGAGTACGTTCCAACCATCATATCTGCCTGAGATTCAGATCTGGTTGGTGTCAGGATATTCCAGACTCATCAAGTCTAGAAACAAAAATGAAAGTCTGCAATGCAATTCCACGAGATGACGTTGCGAGATTCTCAGGGAATGAGCTACGATAGCAAGCTCCAAAACATAAGCTGGTTCTACTACAAACCTATGAACACGCTATCCAAGACAAGCATGACCACATGGTAGTCTTATAATAAAACACTACCGAGCACAGGTGGGGAACCATCATCGAGGATATCGAAGTCCTTGTGCACTTATCGATGAACTTCTTATCCTTAGGCAAGTCAATCAGTGGCATGGTGTGCTAGGAACACATATAGAATGGAGGCGGCCAACCTATCAAACCATAGGGCACTTCGCACGTGCATGACTAACTTGGGATGATTCCAAAGGATGCAAAAATAAACTTTCTCGAATTCACGGCAGCAACTTGCATTGATTGCACGTGAACCAGAGGAAGTCACTTCTTTCATCCAGACAGATACTTCATGAACGGGGCATAAAGAAAAATGCTTACACAATTTTCCAATGCTAGCTGGATGTTCAACACGAATCATGGAGGAGACAAAACGCTGCTGATGGACTCAACAACAACTCATCAGAATTTTCATATCACTTGACTTCCACCATCATGTGAACACGGTGATAGCATTGGTCAGACCAAAAGATGTAATGGTGTATGCTTGAGGGATCAACCACGAGTAAGACAACATTGCGAACATCGTTGGTTCTGATTTGACTTGACGATAGCCCATACTCAAGTCAATGTTTTGACAAGGCAACAGATCCAACAACTGATCACGAGGACCAATCGATGGAGATATCATCTTTCTTCAACACATACACACACACAAAAAGATATCCCTTAACATGAACTAAGTCAGACAAGCTTTATCTTTCAACTCTCCAAGTTGTTGTTTAGCTCAACCAACTAGCTCAGGGATATCCAACACAGATTCTTGGAGAAGGGGTGATTTATAAGAAAAGCCATTTAATCACGAACTCAACATACCGGTCAGGTGACAACCAGGTAATACTTCCGAGAAGATCTTCGGAAAATTACGAACCACCGATATGTTACTAAGCGCGAGAACAATCTTGCTTTTTCAGGGCAAGATGATATGATCAAATAAGCAAGGACAGACACAGTCCCAACTCTTGATCGAAGAGTGCACCAGGAAAATGGACTAGGTAGCACGATCAATCTTAGAATGATGATTCAATAATCAACACGCTAAGAATGGGAATATTGTCCATTAACTATCAAGCAACGAGGTTGCTAGGAGTATCGATTTCACACATCACAGTTCACTTGTCGGCATTCTGGTTAAGGCAACACGGGACCGAGGAATGAACAATGATGGCGAGAGTATCACTGCATCAAGAATTCATAAGAGAAGGTTCAATTTCTCATGACGTTCCTGAAATAAAAGTGGGTAATACTTCAGGGTAGAACAGGATCAAAGCTTGATTGCATTTGATCTGCAGAATACAACTGCTTTGACCCAATCCTAGAAATGGATGAGGTACTGGAGTTTGTTTCTCCTAGTCATTCTGAACTAGAATGACTTGAAGGACCACATGAATAATAAGCACCGATAACACGGATGCACAATTACCCCTGACTATCAATTGATAGATGATGGTTGGTATACAAATGAAGAGGGACAACTCAAGGAAACATATATCTTTCTGAGCTGTGGATACATAGGTTAGAATGTTGAGCAAAGCTCAACATTTCTCCCGCATAACCCATGTAGAAAAGTAGAACTGGCAGATTCACAATGTAGAATGGAGAACTCATTAAGAGCACTCTAGTTGTGATCTTTTGATTCAAACGAATTTCTGCTAAGGATGGTTCATGGTATTTGGAAGAATGATATACCACGGACCTCGAAGACTATCACAAAGATTACTAATATCCTAAAGGTACGAGCAACACTATCAACACGAGGTAAGTAGAGTGGATCTTTGGTCAAGAACCCAGGAGTAGAATACCTACTACTAAATGGCATCGGAATGCTTTTGAGAATGGTGGCCAGAATCATCACACTGGGGATACAAAGCATTGCTAGATTACTAGCTGACTCCCTAGAACACCTACGGTCATAATAATAGCTCTGACATATATGTCGAGACAATAAATTACCTCAACGCACCGGTTAGTGTGCTTATTCTGACCATAAAGGACATCGGGAACGGAAAGAAAGGATTGCAAATGCATCAGATTATCTAGAAACCTGAGATGACTCGGACAGCATAACGGCTGTAAATGCTCAAAAAGATTTTAGAAATCCTACAAATACTGGCATGACCACTCAGAAGCGCAATATCAAGATTTCGAGATCAACTGTCAACACACAGAAATAGTAGGAACTGAACTAAGAATTGAATCCATCAATCCTATAAGTCTATGGATTAGTAACACGTCATCCTGATAGATAGATTAGAAGGCCTAGTTCTTAAACCCCGTAGAAGAGAACAGGATGACTTAGATCAGAGGGCCATAAGGTAAAGGAGTAAAAAGAGCCTTATGTTCCCTTCCACAATCAATTCCCCTACATAATTAAAGCATTTCTATACACAACTTCGACCGGTCTGGCTTGGTAATCCTACAGGCAGTCAGGCTCTCATACCAACACTGTCAGGACCCCGATTCCAAGTCACATCGATCTAGCCGGTAACACCTAATATCACTTTGCGGCCTCACGCACGGTATTCCCATGGGTGTCGCCTTACCATGGCCGGGACCGTTTGCTTCTTTTGGCTCACATATATGATAGTGTCGCTAGCATCCATATAACAGAGAACCTGGGACGACATGGCTAGTCGTGAACCCAAAGCGGCACTAACCTATGGGGACAGGCATACATGAATCATATCGAGCATGTCGGTCAGAAGCGTGTGAATCCGGGCTGTAGCACTGGGCTAACAGGACTCTGGGAACCCGGGCTGTAGCAGGCTAGGCAGGACTCCGGATGTCACCGCGTGACATTTCCCCGAAGGGACAGACACAGGAACGAAGTGAAACACATGCCGGGCAGTCAGGTGTCCTGAGAAGTAGTGCCGGGCTAACAGGACTCCGGTGAACCGGGCTGTAGCGGACTACTATGGCTCATGGAAGCACTAGACTACATTTCCCCATAAGAGAGGCTGCCAAGGATAAACAACTAGATTGTCGGATCCCACACATACCAAGCATTTCAATCATACACACAGTATGCTGGATATGTGTAAATACAACATGGCATCACAACATAACTCTACGACTCAAGTATTTATTAGGCTCCGAGGGGCGAGATATTACAAACATGGGTCTCATGAGCCAACAATCATAGCATACAAATCAAAGCACATGCGGAAGCTTAACTTGTCTGAGTACAGACAACTACAAATGAAGAAGGCTAAGAAGCCTGACTATCTACCAGATCCTGCCGAGGGCACAAGACCGTAGCTGAGGTATCAATCTAAACGTCGAAGTCCACACGGAACTACTAGCAAGACTGACGTCTCTCTGCAAAACATAAAATAGGCAAACGTGAGTACAAATGTACCCAGCAAGACTTACATCAGAACTAACTACATATGCATCAGTATCAGCAAAGGGGGTGGTGGAGTTTGACTGCAGCAAGCCAGCTTTGACTAAGTGGCTATCCTAAACTACGACTGCAAGCAACTCTTTTGAGGTGGCGCACACGAGTCCACATATTCACCATTCAATACACCACTATGGATCCGCTCCCATCTCCCTATGAGAACGCCATCCATAGCACTCACGCTTATCTTGCGAGTTTTAGAGTATCCACTTTCACTTGTCTATGAACTATGCAAGGGGTCCAAGTTTCCATATCCGAGGAATCCGTCTATTCGAATAGATAATGATAATCCTGCAGGGGTGTACTTCTTCACACACGCTCCCACCACTTACCGTTGTTTACACGACATGTACTCGGCAACCTTCAAGCGGAAGCCCAACGAGGGTGTCGGCCACGGCCTACCTAAACACTCAAGTCTCTAGTCCAGGTTTATCGCCTATCTAGGTTCCATCCGTAGGGAGTCCGGCCGAGGTTTCCACAGACGGCCCCGAACGATGTGTATAGGGTTCCGAGACACCAAACGGGCGCCCGGCATGCCCGGCCACGGTGTATCTACCGCAACATAGCCCACCCCTGGGATCAGCGCTACGCACGGCCGACAACACATATCCTATAAACACCAGAAACTAGTTGCAACTCCTAGACAGAGGAATAGGGTGATTAAGAAGCCGAGAGGGTCAATTAAGGATCCCAATGAGTGGTAGTAGCTGTTCATGGATCACAGACACAGAACTCGGTTCCTAAGAACGGCTGCAATGAGACAACCCACCATGTACTCCTACATGGCCTCTCACCGATACCTTTACCAAATCATGTTCACACACTTAGCTCTCAACAGTAGGACATGTTCACCACATTCCAACTCATCCCCGATGAATCAGACCTGACTCAACCCGAAGCAGTAGCAGGCATGACAAACAAGCATGAATGAGTAGGCACATCAGGGCTCAAATAACTCCTACTCATGCTAGTGGGTTTCATCTATTTACTGTGGCAATGACAGGTCATGCAGAGGAAAGGGGTTCAGCTACCGCAGCATGTAACAGTTGAATCATTGTTATCCTAATGATATAAAAGAGAGCAGGAGCGAGAGAGTGGGATTGTATCGGAATGAACAAGGGGGTTTGCTTGTCTGGCACTTCTGAAGATATCATTGGGTCTTCATCAGTGTCAACGATCACAGCATCGGTACAACGTCTATCGAGAGGGGACAATTACCGGCAACAGAGAAGGAACACAATCAATGCAATGCGCAACATGATGCATGATAACGACATGGCAATATTTTGTTGATTGAGCTAATGCAACTAGCAACACAATTAAATGAAATTGGTTTGAAACCAAAGTTCAAATTCAAACTCCACATGTGGTTATTTAAATACCATTCATTTGATTTGTCCTAAACAGTGGCCTTAAGTTGTTCTAACATGCATGAAAATGGTACAGATGGATTCCTTGAATTTTTCTGATAATTTTTCATATATAATTTATTTCATTTGGAGTTACGATTGAATTTCTATGATTTTTAGAAGTTTTGGCCATTTTCTGAAAATAATAAATATTTTAAGATTTATTTAAATTCCAGAAAGGAAATATTGCGTCAGCATTAGGTCATGCTGATGTCAGCTGGTCAACAAGACCGTCCAGGTCAAACCTGACAGGTGTGGCCCACTAGTCAGTGACACATAGTCAGCTACAGAGGCTGACATGTGGGACCCGGTCAAAGCTGACGTGGCCAAGTCAAAGTTGACAAGCGGGGCCCACTGAAATTAGTGCTAATCTAACAGAAAGTTAAACTAAATAGTTTAGGCACTGGGCCCACCTGTAAGTGGGTCAGGAGGTCAATTAGTGAGTGATTAGTGCTAACTAAGTGGCCACGTCGACAGTCGCCGGAGTCTCGCCGGCGGTGACCTCGAACCGCAGCGGATTTTGCTCAGAACTCCCAGAGGCGACGGATCGATGCGCCAGGGGCACCAGAGGATAGCCCATGCCCGTGCGCATCTAGGGAGACCAACGGGAGGTGCGGGGGTGGCCGGAGTTCGCCGGAGTGGAACCCGCGGCGGCTGCCGGAGTTCGGGGCTAGTGCGGCTTAGCGCTGCAGTGTGCTAACGAGCGAGGCGAAGGTCTAGCGGGGCACTACGCGATGCAGGGAGCAAGTTGGACTCACCGGGGTGACCATTTGGTCGCCGAAGCTGCGCCGACGATGATCTCTAGTGGCGGTGGCTACGGTCGTCAAGGGGGCGATGTCTACGGCTCGAAATCGAAGGGGAGGAAGGAGGGGATCCACGCAGGAGCTCACAGCGGTTCGTTCGGTGGCCTCAGCGAGCTCGGGGAAGCGTCGGAGCGGGCGCATGGTCGCCGGCGATCTCGGTGGCCCGAGGTTGAAGAAGACGGCGGTGAGGGCGTCCGGCATCGCTTGGCTTGGCGAGGAGGTCGAGAACAAGGTAGCAGAGTTACTGGGCACGTCGAGGGGTCGAGGGGGAGGCTCTGGGTGCAGCAACGGTGAGCGGCGGCGGCGGCTGCGTTCGGTGCGTGCGAGGGAGAGAGCCAGGGGAGAGGACGGGGACGAGAGAGAGCGAGAGAGAGTCGGGGGCAGCATGGCGTCTCCAGGCAAGCAGCTGGACTCGCAGGGACACTACCAGCGCGAAGCAGGAGGTGGAGGCCTCCTGGCGCGCGCGTGCGTCTTCGCCTCTGCCTACTGGCAGAGGAAGACGACGAGTGACGAGGTAGGTGGGCTGGGCTGGTCAAGCTCGGCCGGCTATAGGTAAGTGGGCCAGGTAGGTTCCTTTCTCCTCTCTCTTTTATTAATTGTTTCTGTTTTCTATTTTCTGCAATCATTTTGTCTTTATTAAAAATGCCAGAGCATTTCCAAAAATCCTGAAAATATTTGTGGGCACTGTTGAAATTATTCCCAACAACCCTCAACTAGTTTTAGAATTATTAGAGCATTTAAAATATTTATAGGATTTAAATGCCCCAATTCAATTACAATATGAGTTAATTCAAAAATCCAGAAATGACCTAGAAATATGTTTATCATTTTTGGCAGAGGTTTTTACCTTTATCAGAAATGATGAACATTTCCAAAGGGCATTTTGGGATCATTGAGAATATTTCATTGTGATCCTAGTTGGATTTCATTTGGTGCTAGGGTTTGAACATCCCCATTTCAATTTTAGGCAAAATTTAAACATGATGCACACATGAAACTAGCCTAGTGAAATGCCAGAAGCTAGGGATGTGACATTACCGACGTAATCATTTCACTTTAGCACATCACCTAGATGAACTAGACCTGACACAACTCTAAGCATAGCAGGCATAGCAAGGTAGGAAACACATACATGGCTCAATCAACTCCTACACATGCTAGTGGGTTTCATCTAGTTACTGTGGCAATGACAGGTCATGCAGAGGATAAGGGTTCAACTACCGCAGCACACAGCAGTTTGAAATGTTGTTGTCTTAATGCAGTAAATGAGAGCAGAAGCGAGAACATGGGATTGTATCGATATGATCAATGGGGCTGCTTGCCTGATGGAGTAGTAGTAGGGTACTGCCCTTCAGTTGGATACTCGGAGATATCCTCGGAGGCAGAACCTACCACGAAAGACACCATAGAACACAATTATCACATGGCAATATGCAACAATGTGATGCATGATATGACATGGCAATATGAAGTGTCCTGCCTAATGCAATGTGAAATAAGTTGGTTCGGGTCCATTTGAATCAAAGATTCAAATGGAAGCTTATGTTCTTTAGCATTATAAGTGTATTAGCTTGTTTCACCTAAACAGCAATGTTAAAGTGTTTTGTCATGCATGAAACCATTACAAATGGAAAGATTGAATTTTTCTGATCAAATTTCATATATAAATCTTTGCATTTGGAGTTATAGATTAAAAGTTATGAATATTTGAAGTTTGTAATATTTTCTGGAATTTCCTATATAAGAATAAATCCAGTAAATGATTTATTGCGTCAGCATTGCGTCAGGGTGACGTCAGCAGGTCAAAGGCACCAGCCCAGGTCAAACCTGACCGATGGGCCCCGTCTGCCAGTGGTTAATTAACTAAGTAATTTTGATTAGTGCTAATCTAAGTTAATTAGCAGGGCGGTCCCATGTGTCATAGACTCAGGGGAGGTCAACCTGGGCCCACACGGGGTCAAACAGGGTCAAACTCGCCAGCGTTTAGCCACCGGCGAGGCCAGACGCGGCGGAGTGATGCGGGTTTCGTGCTCCGGAGACTAAAACGATAGCAGAGAGCATCTACGCGTAGCTGGGAGCAAGCCGCATCGAGTGGTGGCAGTGGGTGGAGCTGGGGTGGCCGGAAACGTCGCCGGTGACGACCTTGGCGGTCGCCAGAGTTCGGGCGAGGTTGAAACCGAGGCTACGGGGCACGACGAGGCGCGTGGAGTGGTGCTGCGGGCTCCTGCGAATGCGGTGAGTGCGTTGGTCACCTAGGTGTGGTCGGTGGTTGGCCGGAGTCACGTCGATGACGAGCTCGGCAGCGGCGGGTGCTCGGGTGTGCGTGGGGCAGTGCACACGGTGCAGGAGGAGGATAATGGAGAGGGGGAGAAGGTAGCTGGGCTCATAGCGATCACAACGAGGCAGACGGAGAGGTTGGGGATGAGCTGGTGCTGCGGTGAGGGCGAAGGGGATCTCCGGCGGCCGGAGTTGAGGAAGACGGGGTCGGGGCGATTCTAGAGCGGGCGAGCACTCGGGGCTCGTCCTGCTCGAAGTAGTCGACGACGGCCGAGCTTGTAGACACGGTGGCGCGGCGTGAGGACAACGGAGGGCGCGGCTACGGCGACGGTGCGGCGGCAGGGGCATCGTCCATGGTGAGAGAGGGTGAGGGAGAGGTGTTGGGGGCGAATGGAGGGGTCCAGGGGGTCGGTGCGATGACGTGGAGGTCGTCCAGACGTCCAGAGGCGCGGGCGGCAAGCAGGTGGCATCGTGGCGAGCTCAGGCGCGCCGACGCTCACCTCTCTGCCTGCCTGCCTGGCGAGAGGAAGCAACTGACTGGCCATGGGCCAGCACAGTGCTGGGCCGCCAGGTGGGCCGGCTGGTAAGTTTCCTTTCTCTCTCTTTTTCTGTTTTTTATTTATTCTGTTTTGTGTTTTGAAATAGTAAAAATACTATTTCATTTAGGAAAAACCTGAAAATATTCAGAGGCACATTTGAAAATATTCTCAACAGCCTAAAATTACTTTCAGGATTATTTGGGCATTTTAAAATATTTATAGGATTCAAATTGCCCAAATGCAATTAGTAATGAATTAATCCAATGACCTTATGATGCCCTATAAAAGTGTGCACCATTTTTGTCAAAGGTTTTAACCCAAAACAAAAAGGGTGGACTTTTTAGAAGGGCATTTCAGGTTCATTGAAAAAGTTTTTAGTAAACCCTAGTTGTTCCAGGGGGTGCTGGGGGTTCTATCATTCCCATTTTAGTTTTCTGGGAAAATAAACATGATGCAACACTCTAATGCATGAACTAGCTACGGTGTGACACTACATTAATGGCCTTGTTCACAAGATCCTAGAAAGTATCACAATGATGCAGGTGGAGATCACGACGCAACTTAGGGTTGAGACCCTTCCGGAACCTAGCCTGCTTCTTGGCGTCCGTGGACACTCCTTCTGTAGCATAGCGGGCGAGGTTTCCAAACTCTCTACTGTAAGCATCAACAGACAGCTTACCCTAGGAAAAACTATAGAACTCTTCCCTCTTGCGGTCAATGGGAGCCTGAGGAATGTGGTGCTCACGAAAAGCCTCGGTGAAATCCCTCCAGGTAGGAATCTGACCAGCTGGAAGCATAGCCTCATAGCTCTGCCACCAAATACTAGCAGGGCCTTCCAGGTGATAGGTAGCATAGGTGACCTTGTCACCTTCAGCCACGTTCGTAGAACACAGCTTACGAGTGATGCTATGGAGCCTGTCATCTACATCGGGTGGCTCAATGGAATGATGGAAGGTGGGTGGTTTCAGACCAATGAAATCAGTGATGGAAACCAACTTATTACGCTGATGTGCGGTATTCTGCTCAATCTGTGCCAGCAAGCAGTTAGTCTCACGCTTGTTCCTCTCGGAAGCTAACAAGAACTATGCCATCAAAGGCTGGTCAGGAGGATCCTCATCCCTACCATCTTCGTGGTTCTTGCTATGAGCAACGTAACCTCGGTTAGCAGATGACATCCTGGCACACAGAAACCAAGGAAACAAGAATGGAATTAGCATCGACATAAGGATGTGGAATGTAATGCAAAAGCATTGGAAACTCTTGAAATCCTAGGATAATTCTGGCAGCATAACGGCTGTAAATGCTCAAAAAGGATTTTGAGACATTCATCAAAGGAATAGCATAATCACTCAGCATCATAATATCAAGGTTCTGGTTCAAACTGATGACACACAGAAGTAGTAGAACTGTATGGAGACACAAACTCAACAATCCTAAGACTTTACGGTTTAGTAACACGTTATCCTGAGAGATAGAGGAGAAGCCTAGTCCTTAACCCTCGTAGAAAATAAGAGGCTGACTCAGAAAGAATGACATGAGGTAAAGGAGTAAAAAGAGCCTTACGTTCCCTTCCACAATCAATTCCCTTAACTAACTAAAGCATTTCTAGACTCAACTTCGACCAGTTTGGCTTGGTAATCCTACAGTCAGTCAGGCTCTGATACCAACATTGTCGGGACCCAGATCCTATGTCACACTGATCTAGCATGTAACACAACATATCACTTTGCGGCCTCACGCACGGTATTCCCACGGGTGCCACCTTACCTGGCCCGGGACCGTTTGCGCCTTTTGGGTCACGTATATGATAGTGTCGCTAGCATCCATATGATAGAGAACCCAGGCCAACATGACTAGTCGTGAACCCAAAGTGGCACTAACTTACGGGGATAGGCATACATGAATTAACATCGAGCATGTCGGTCAGCAGCGTGTGAATCCGGGTTGTAGCACTGGGCTAACAGGACTCCGGGAACCCGGGCTATAGCAGGCTAGGCAGGACTCCGGATGTCACCGCGTGACATTTCCCCGAAGGGACAGACACAGGAACGAAGTGAATCACATGCCGGCCAGTCAAGTGTTCCGGAGTAGTAGTGCTGGGCTAGCAGGACTCCGGTAAACCGGGCTGTAGCGGACTACCAAGGCACAGTGGAAGCACTAGACTAAATTTCCCCATAAGAGAGGCTACCAAGGATAAACAACTACATTGTCGGATTCCACACATAGCAATACACGTTACATGTACGCATAACATGCAAGTATGTTTTGTACAACATGGCATCACAACATAACTCAAACTCATATATATAAAGGCCCGGAAGAGCCACCACTAATAGGAAAAGGCCTACTAATGGCGCACTGGTTTTGCCTACTAATGGCGCATTACCAGTGCGCCATTAGTAGCACGCCACTAGTATATCTTACTAATGGCGCACCACAGGTGCGCCATTAGTATCTGGTATACTAATGGCGCACCAACTAGTGCGCCATTAGTATGTAACAGCATGTGCCATTAGTGTGCCTCCCGGGGGGCCATACGTAAGCATGGCTTTGTCATACTAATGGCGCATTCTCTGTTGATGCGCCATTAGTATCCTTTGGCATACTAATGGCGCACCTGGTGGTGATGCGCCATTAGTATGAATATTTGATTTTTTTCCTTTTCTGATTTTTGTGCAGGTTACAAAATATATTATTAGACAGAATATAAAATATATTATTAGACAGAATATATACAGCAGCACACAAGAACATCAGATTCATCGAATACAATAGAAGATTAGTCTCCGAATACAATTCATCATATTAGTCTCCGAATTCAAAAGACCGAACAAAGATAAAACATTACATGTCTCAAGACCGCGAGTATTGAGTTTGTCTTCACATTACAAGTCGATATCGATCATCTAAACTACCGTCACATAGAAGAGAGCTGTGGTCATCACGATGAGCATCATCGCGATCAAACTGGTCTTCATCCGATTCCTCCAACGCTCCCTCCTCTCTCCCGCTAGATAGAGGGTGTATCTAGATTCGACCTCCGCCCTAGTGGTGTACCCTTTGTAACTATTACCGCTGAAACGGTGAACCTATCTCCGACACTCCTCCCAGTCGTCGTAGACTCCAGGAACCTTACCCTTGTACACGACATACGACGGCATCTCTATGCACAAGCCAAATAACAGACAATACATAAGCAATATGTAAGTATGCAACAAAAGGATCGAAAGAGAAAACAAGACATTAATAGCACGATTCATGGTCCTACTAATAAATAGCATCGATTACATCTAAGTTGAACGACTTTCCAAACCAAAGAGATATACGAATTCCTTAAAGTATAATTACAACATGAGCCAATCAATGTTTCAAAACTACACATCACTACTTTCGACTCGACTCATTGGACAGGAATGTGGATGAAGCCGCCGTCTGTCGTGATGGTCATGACATCATGGTCGTTGTCACCCTGCATTTGTAGCATTTCATCTATCTCACTGTTGGACAGTTGATATCTGAGGAAGAACTGCCCCGAGGTATGAAGGACATCTTGATGGATGATGTCCGCAAACTCCGACTGGATGCGAAATAATTCTTGTCTGAGGTCCGCGTCCTGGACTGGCGACAAGCTCGCGGCCCAATCTTTGAGATTATCTGGTAGCAGAAGTTGATGATGGTCCCTTACGATCGCCCGCATGTGATGGACGGCGTAGTAGGCATCCTTCTGACCGCCAGGCGGCTGCTTGACGCAGCAGAACTTCGTATTGTGTGAGAACATGTGCTTGCCGTACTTACGAACTGCCCTGGTGAAGGTGCCTCCAGATTTGGCGTAGGCGGGGAGAACATCATCAAGAACTTTCTTGACATTTGTGTAGTCTATCTTGGAGTTACGGTTCGGGTCTAAATACGTGGCCATGGAATATTTCGGGCTTAAGAGGATGAGTGTGCAATGTGTGTCACTGCACAGAACACGGAATGTTAGAAAAAAAAGAATGATCGAAATCTAAGAAATCATATGTTACGGGGCGGTTAAGGGATGACTTACTTGGGAAAGTAAGCTACAAGGAAGTTATCCTTATCTGGGTTTGCCAGAATGACGCCTTCGAGGTGTGAACTCGCAACTTGGCGGTCCCCAGCGCTGCTCAAGTGCTTGGCACGCATGTAGAAGGGGTCGACTATCACAATGTCCGGGGTCTTGTCTCTAATGATCCGCATCTCCATACTCAGCGAAAGCAGCCGAACGAAGGTGTAGTGCAGCGGATGAAGGTTAAACATAGCAAAGATGTCATCAAACCGCATGACGATCGTACCCCTGATGTCACCATCCACAAAGCCCTTGCCCTTTGGCACCTTGGCCACGAAAACCGGGTATGCCACATCCTTCTCTCTGAGACGCTGCCTTCTCCAAAGAAAGAACACTGTCGTGCAGACTCCGCATAGCACCGGTTGCAGCATTCAGCATATTTGGCGGCAGCATCACCCTACCCGCCACATGCACCCTCCTAGAGATATCCTTAGGTGAAGGTGGCCCGTCCTGAGCACGGATCGAACTCGGTGCCGGCTGGCTCGCACCGGCGCCCTTGTTAGTCTTTCGTTTCCGTCCCTTCTTCTTGATCTCTTGTAATGGGACCGAGTTCTGCTCAGAGACCGCCTTCTTGAGCGTGTTGGGGCTGATAATATTTCGCACCTCAGCTATCTGAGGCTCGGTGAAGTTGGGAGCTGGAGGCGTGTCCTGAGAATTGAACGCTAGACGACGCCTGTTGCAATTGGATTTCTCCGCCGTACCAGCTAGATCGCGGTCGTCTTGGTTGGGTTCTTGAGAAAGAGGCCCGCAGAACTCGTCAGTGTACCCATGTTCGGCAAAGTACTTATCAACTTTGGTAAATGTACCGTCGTCGTTGTCGTCGTCGTCCGGATCCTGTGCCATAGGGATGTCCGGCAGGTCCGGTAGCGTTGCGGCGTTCTTGCCATGGCTTGGCGCCGGCACGACTGGCGGTCTTGTCTATGGGGTGTTGTCCCCCACCCCCAAACGAATCTGGCTCTTCGGCCAAAGCAGGGGCCAGTTTACGCAGGTGCTGAGGGTCATCTCATGTTCTTCGTCGGCCCCAGCGGGTCGAATCGGAGGTAACGACTCGTCACAGCCTGGCAGCACCCGAACCACTTCAACCCTATACATTGTGGGTGGCATCGGATTACCGTGGAACATGGGGTTGCCCGGTTGAACGATTCTGCCCTTGGCGACATCGACCAACTCGGCGCCCACGAAATGCAGAAGAGTGCAAGGAACGTCGGCGGTGCCCTGCGAAAACATGTACAGGGCGTCAGGGATGCCCAGTCAAAGGCAAGGAGATGAAGTCATCGGCCCAGAGGCTTGGTTACCGTGATGCCGTCGAGCTCGGCTAATGTCGAGGCACCGCCAACGGCGGGCGTGCAACTGACGGAGGGGGCGCTTGCTGGCGAGGTGCCGGTCAGCGTATACCCGGGTGCATTAAGCTCCAATGCTCGTGCCGGCGCCGGAGACACGAATACCGCCTCCGCCGGAGACACCAATGGCGCTGCCTGCACGCTGTGCGAGTTGCTGGCCGTGAAGCTGGGAATCAGGGGAGGCCCCTGTTGGCCGCCCGCAATCCACGTCGTCAGCCCATGAATTAACGTAGGCACCATGGCATTGAGCATCATTCCAAGTTGTTGTTGCACTTGCTCTTGGACAAGCTCCGAAATCTGCGCCACTTGTGCCTTGAGTTCTTCAACCTCGCGCGTCTGGCTTTCCGAGCTGGTCTTTTTCTCCATCCGCACACCAGCGGTATAGTATGACCCCCATTTTGTGGACAAGCCTTTGTCGGCCACACGACCAGCTGATGTCGGCTTAGTGAGCTTATCCTTGTTTTTCATTACGTTCAAGGCCCTATTTAAAGGGGTGTCGAAAGGGGAGCTCTTAGACGACCCCGCGCTACTGCTTTCAGTTTCCTGCAAAAGGAACGTGAACCATTTAGAAATATTGGGGATTAATTAGAGTGCAACCATATGGAGATAATTATGCGGGGGTGTATTCCTTACTAGAAGAAGCTCAAGCGCCCTGGTCTTCGGATCCGTGGTAATCTCCTTTGTTATCGGGTCCTCCTTTTACCGGGCCCTGACATAGTTCCTGGTCTGCTTGTCATCGATGTATTTCTCGAAGCGGGGCAGTAGGCCTTCCTCGGCACGCTCCGCATCCTCCTTGTCCCATATAGGCTCCGCCACTCTGTAACCGCCGGGACCAAGTTTGTGTTCCCCTAAGTTAAACTCCCGCATTTCTTTCCCCCACTGACTTATTCAGAGGTTGCACTACTCTCGCACTTGATCTTGAACTCCTTGTACTCATCTTCGCTCATCAAAGGATATTTCGCCTTGATCTTCTCATAACTATCACCTTTATCAATCATTCTCTTCACCGCGCTTTTCCAAGTAGACAGGGCCGTGCTCATCATCGTGAGGGCGGCATTGTTCACTTTATTCCCTGAGAGGCGTGTGTTTTCAAATTCGGCGGGGAACTTGTATCGTTCGTGCAGCTTCGTGAAGAGGAGGTTGCGCAAATTCCCTCGGTCCTTATGCCTATGGTTCTCGTTGTTGATCGAGACAGTGCTCCGTAGAATGCACCCGAGCTGGAGCGAGTACCCCTTGACAATATGTTTGGGCTCCGTTGGATTCCCGTTGCAGTCCACTTGAGTGAATTCCTCCTTGAGGGTGCGGAGCGCATTCGGGCGCCGGTCCTTCCTTTGCTTCTTCGGTTGGCTATCATTTGTGTGTGCGCCGCCATCATCAGTGGTGGAATCCTCGGCGGCACCATCAGTGGTCTCATCCCCGACGCCACTAGGGGTTGTGTAATTAGGATCGGTGTCTTCCGCGGCGTCCTCATAGCGGTGAGGTTGTTCCTCCATCTCCTGGGACAGCTCCCAGAATTTCTTGCCGCCCGAACCACCGGCCTCATCGTTGTGGGCCATGTTTCGCTCTAAATAGGAAAAAAGTTTGGTCAAAAAGTTGGTTATTGTCAAGGAACAAGATCATGGTCTCATCATTTAGGGTTTGTCAACACCGAGGCACCCTAAAATCCTAAGCTTTCATCATTTAGGGTTTGTCGATGCCGAGGCACCCTAAAAGCCTAAGCGTACATCATTTAGGTTCTCATCGACACCGAGGCATCCGGGGCAGCCAAGTTAAGTTTTCATCATTTAGGGTTTATCGATGCCGAGGCACCATAGGTTGGGCCTAATCACTTGGCACTAATCACTTGGCTCTATTGCCACCTATGGTTTAATGCAGCAAGACTAAAGGGGCAGTTGATCCTACTTAACTAAGTACTAAGATACCCCGGCCCATGCATTAGTAGCAAGTACCTCATATGTCCGATTTTTAGCAAAGTCATGCTAAAATTCACGGAAAATTTCAGCATGACCTTTGCTGAAAATAGGACATATGGAGTACCCGAATTTGCCGGAACGGAAGTTAATCGACATTCCGGCAAACTCAAGGGCCTCTCGGGGTACCTGCAAAATCATCACGACACAATGGTCGGAGACAAAACCCAGCCACAGACCATATGGTCCTCTGCTTTCATATGGACAAAAATCAGCTCAACTTATGTGAGCTTCCATTCCAGATATAATATGTCACCCAACAAAAAATTATAGTGTATGGATCATGGCATTTTTTATTCTACATTTTTATTCTATGGATCATGCCAGGAAATTATAGTCTATGTCATTTTCTGAAACATATTTTTGCCATGGCAATTTTGAATCAATAGACATACTTCTCAAAAGAGGCATGATCAAATTCTGGTGCCCTTGACTTACTAGTATTTATCTCTTATGACTGATGAATGTGCATTGAGTCCAGAAGCAAAGACTCTACAGTGAAATGAAAAAAACCTTGGAAATATATTTATGATAACTCTAAATGGATCAGAAGGTGCAGATGCACTTGTAAAAAAAGTATGCATTTGCAGCAGCTTTGTTCTGATTATGACACCATTCTGTTAAGAAGGAAAAATAACATTATCATCACAATTCATGGTTGACCAGTTCAGAACTAATGTACATTGACCACATAATATTATTTTGCAACCACTCAGTTTGTCCTTGACTGGGACACTTGAAGCACAAAACAACTAATGCAGAGCTAGGTCTACTTTGGTTCTGATGCATAGGTCTACTCTGGTGCATATGTGGGGTTTTTTACTTAGAAAATACAAAACTTCTATTATTGTTTTTATTTCTAACCAGAGCCTAACCACCTCTATAGTTTACAAACTAATTCAGATAATCACTAATCAAGAAGATTGGTGATACATATGATGGAATTGTCAGTTTAGTGTTCCACTATGATGCATTGGTTCACCTGTGATTTCCTGATGGCACTGGCCATACCTTTGGTCATTTTCGTTGTAAATATTCCAGAGTTTGACTGCAACGATGCTTAAACAGCAAGCTATTATCTTACTGATCTTGTACATATCTCCAAGTCTCTTGGGATCTTGTCCAATATTTTCTAAATGAGGCGATAGCTAAGGAAAACTAGTTCAGGCTTCTTGCTCCAGCTGGCAAACAAGTTAATGTAGAACTCTATTTTTTTCTTAGCTGGCACAAGTTTGTCTAGTGTGAACCTCAACTAATAAAATTGTTGTGTGTTAGGACCATACACCAGAAAGCCTCACTGTCTGGCTTTCAAATTGTTAACCTATTGTACTGTAAGTATAAAAGATAACAAACTAACATATGGAGATTGTGAGCGAACCTAGAAAAATGCACTCCTCTTATAGTGATGCACAAACTAGAAACTATATACCAAACACATAAATAGAAACCCAGCTCCGGGAACTAGAGTAGCATATTCAGTAAATCAACTTGTAGTGGGAAGTACAGCAAGTTAAATCAAGTAGTCAAAGACAATAGGATTAGTGTACTGAACCACGGAGCAGAGGTGGAGCGGAGACCGGAGTTGAGGTGGCCGGAGTTGAGGAACACGACGGCGACCCGAGGAAGAGGACGAGGTGGATCCGGTGCTGTGCAGCTCCTCGGCGATGGCGAATCTGGTGCAGTCCCCCTCCTAGATCAGCTGTGACATGAACAAGGACACTGTTACTGCTCTGCTCTATGTAGCAAATTGACAGTAGCCAAGAACAGACCTTCCCAGCGGCGAGGTCCCAATGCGCAGCGCCAACGAGATGGCGGACCCGGCCTTGCTCCGCAGCCACGGCAGGAAAGCACCGTCCTCCTTCACCTGCGGGGCGGCAAATTT